>NC_140991.1:296791667-297082750 GCF_052327205.1 Somniosus microcephalus | reverse complement strand
GGGTTGCTCATTTGTAGGTGATTCCAAAATTTGGTGGCTCTTTTTTGGATAGTGATTATTAATGGGTATTGGCCTAGTTCCGCCCTGCATGCGTTGTTTACTGTTTTCCCTTTGAGTCCGGAGGATACTTTTACAGAATTCCGCATGTAGGATCTCAATTGGGTGTTTGTCCCATTTTGCAAAATCTTGTTGTGTTAGTGGTCCCCAGACCTCACTGCCATAGAGTGCAATTGGTTCAATTACTGATTTGAAAATTTTGAGCCAAATGCTAATTGGGATTTCTATTTGGATTGATTTTTTTGATGGCATAGAAAGCCCTTCTTGCTTTCTCTTTCAGTTCATTCACAGCCAGTTTGAAGTTTCCTGTAGAACTGATTTTTAAGCCCAAGTATGTGTAGTGAGTGGTTTGTTCAATTTTGGTTGTTCCTACTGTGAAATTTATTGTGGGTCCATGTTGTTTGGATCTTTGCTGGAACACAAGGACTTTGGTTTTTTGGGGATTTATTGTCAGGGCCCAAGTCTGGCAGTACAACTCCAGCAGGTCCAGGTTCTGCTGTAGACCCTCCTTAGTTGGTGACAGCAGAACCAGGTCGTCGGCATAGAGGAGGAATTTAACCTTGGATTCATATAGGGTGAGGCCGGGTGCTGTAGATTGTTCAAGTAGTTTTGCCAATCCATTAATGTAAATATTAAAGAGTGTCGGTGAGATTGGCGAGCCCTGCGTCACCCCCCCCCGCCCCTGTGGGAAGTATTTTGTTTGTTTGTCTCCAATTTTAACTGCACATTTATTGTTTGTATACATTGATTTAATTACATCATATGTTTTCCCTCCTACCCCGCTTTCGATAAGTTTCAGGAATAAACCGTCATGCCAGATGGAGTCGAAAGCCTTCTGGAAATCTACAAAGCATGCGTAGATTTTGCTTTTGTTATGGTGAACGTGTTTGTCAATTAGGGTCTGTAGGGTGAAGATATGATCGGATGTTCTATAGTTTGGCAGGAATCCAATTTGGCTTTTACTCAAGACATTGTGCTCTTCAAGGAAGTTTATAAGTCTTTTGTTTATGATGCTACAGAATACCTTCCCCAGGTTACTGTTTACACAGATGCCTCGATAGTTGTTTGGGTCGATTTTGTCCCCACTTTTGTATATGGGTGTTATGAGTCCTTTGTTCCAGATGTCAGGGAAATAACCGACACTCAGAACCAAGTTGAAGAGTTTTAGGATAGCCAGTTTCAGTTTGTCGTCTGCGTGTTTAATCATCTCGTTTAGTATGCCGTCTGTCCCTCTCTCCCCCACCACCCCCCCACCCCCCTCTCTCCCCCACCACCCCCCCTCTCCCCCCCACCCCCCCTCTCTCCCCCACCACCCCCCCACCCCCCTCTCTCCCCCACCATCCCCCCCACCCCCCCTCTCTCCCCCACCCCCCTCTCCCCCCCCACCCCCTCTCTCCCCCACCACCCCCCCCACCCCCCTCTCTCCCCCACCAGGAGAGGTGCCGGGCTCTCGGGAAACAGCCGGCAATGCCCGCGGGGGGGGGGGTGGTGTTAGGAGGCTGGGGATGGAGGTGCTGGCAGGTGGCCGCCGAAAAAGCGGCCGCCCCGCACCTCCACTTGCGCCGCTGCCGGCACAGTAAGGCCCCGTGAACCGGGCGCGGTTGCGCCGCTCGCTACCAAATATCGCGAACGGGGCACGAATGGGGCGCTGCGCACACCGATGACGTCATCGGTGGCGGCGCAGCGCAAATGCCTAACGCCACCATTAGCGCCCCTACTGAATATCGCCGGAGACGCAGCCAGTGGCGCTACAGCCATTGACTGCCTCTTTAGGCGCTAACAGGTGGCGCTACTCACCCAATTTCTCCCCCAAACTCTTTTATATATATAGAAAGAAGATGTGAGAAGGTTGAAGTTGGAAATTTCAAAGAGGTTTTTATGCCCTGTTTTTATTGTGTCATATTTGTGACAGGGCTTCTGGGCAATTCTTTGGTCATGGTGACATATGTTTTCTACGAGGAGCTGAAGACTATGACAGATGTCTACATGATGAACCTAGCGATCGCTGACTTACTCTTCCTCTGCACCCTGCCATTCTGGGCAGTTGATGCGTACACTGAATGGATTTTTGGAACTTTTATGTGCAAAATTGTGAATGGTGCATACACTGTCAACTTCTACAGTTGTATGTTAATACTCACCTGTGTGAGTGTCAACAGGTACAATGCCATTGTTCAAGCAACAAAAATGCTCAACAGTAGAAATAAAAGATTTCACAGTGTGTTAGTCTGTGCAGGGGTTTGGGTATTTACAATCATTTTGGCTCTTCCAGAATTCATATTAAGTGAAGTAAATACTGGTAAATCTGATAAAAGTACCTGTACGATGGTGTACCCTCCCAATTCAGGCAACATCATCAAAGTGGGAGTGTATGTAACACAGATGGCAGTGGGATTTCTGATTCCCTTTGCGGCTATGACCATTTGCTACTCAATCATTGGGAAAACTCTGCTCCAAGCTAAGGGCTTTCAGAAGCAGAAATCCTTAAAGATTATAATCGCAGTTGTAGTTGTATTTGTGATTTGTGAGCTGCCATTCAACATTGTACTGTTGATGCAAACTCTACAGCTCATCAGGGAAGAAGCCTCTAGTTGTGAATCCAGTGCAAATTTAGACTATGCAATTATTGTAACAGAGAGTATTGCTTATGTACACTGCTGTCTCAATCCTATTGTTTATGTATTTCTTGGAGTGAAGTTTAGAAACAGTTTTTTGAAGATCTTAAAAGATGCTGGCTGTCTCAGTCAAAAACAATTGGCTGCGTATCTGAAATCTGAATGTGAAACATCGCAACCTGTATCAAGGGTATTCAAAACAAGTATGTATCCTCTAAAAAAGATATTGGATGTATCAGGATATACAATTGTAAATTATGGGAAATGGCCCTAGAATATCACAAGGGTTCTCCTGATCTCCTGCCATAACGTCGGAGAGACAACTAAACTGCCATTGTCTACTTCTAATTCCGAACTCCTGTTCCTCTTCCACTTGATGCACTTTACAAATGCTGGAATATGCTTTACACTGTACAAAAAGTAACTTAGTAATACTAAAGTGCCTACACATTATAAAAAGGGATTTTGGTGGCTACACATTAAGGGCCTGAATTTCCATAGGGTTCTCCCAATCTCCCATTTTAACTTTGGTGGAAATCCTGAAGAAACAGCATAAACTGCTGTTTTTACCTAATTACACTGTTTTCTGAGTTTCCATTAATTTACTTCCAAAGTTATACCAAAAGATCAGGGCTTTGAACATGGGCCTCCTAGCTCAGTTAAGTTGGATTCCATGCTGTATTGGTTTCTTATTTAATATCTTTAAAAACAAATTGTGAGTCATGCTTAACAGTATTAAATGTGTTCAATTATGTGCCAATATGTAATTATATACATAAATATTTGACAACATGATTTAAATTTGCATATGTCCACTGCTATCTCAATCCTATTTATGATGTAATTCTTGGCGTGAAGTTTAAATAGTTTTTTGAAGATCTTAAAATATACTGGAGGTACCAGCCAAAAACAATTGGTTGCGTATCTAAAATACGAGTGCGAAACATCACAGCCTCTGTGAGGTGCATCCGATGCAGTTAAGAATGAAATTAAAAGGATGTATGAAAAATAAAAACAAAAAAATAGAAATACACATTCAGCAGCATTTGACAAGGGGTCACTAACCGGTGTTTAATCTTTAGAATTACTAGCTGACAATGGCCCCTCCAAATTTTTTTTGTGCGCGGTCTCTTTAAATTTGCTGCGCGTGCGTGGTATCTTTTCCAGCAGCAATAGCTGGTGAGTGGCCTGCGCGGTTCCTCCCCGAACGGCCGCGCCCCTTAGGGGGAACGGTGCTGGCTGACCTGTTATGCATTTCCACATAGAGGATCCTTCATGTCAACAAGCTGTCATCGCTTTCATCCTCCAGTATTCAGCCCTCCCTGACCTCTTCATGGATGAAAACTACATCAACAGCTGGCTTTTGGGCGACAAGGCATTCGGCCTGCTGTCATGGTTGATAACCTCCTCCGACGACCCCGAACACGAGCAGAGGAGCAGTACAACGTACCATTTAAAGTTATCAGGCTGGTGATTGAGAGGATCATTAGAGTTTTGAAAACACACGTCTGTTGAGGTGGGTTCTGCTAAGGAGCCAGATAGGGACTCCAGAATTAACATTGCCTGCTGGTCCCTTTAAAACTTTGTCCTACAGGAAGAGCTGCTGTTTGACTTGGCAAAAGAAGTGTTGGTTCTGGAAGGTCTTAAACTTCAGGAAGCAGAACATAACAAGTCCTTGTTGAGAGCTGCGAGAGGCATCAGAGGGCAGATGCTCTTCTTTACGTGATTCATGTAGACACCACAGCCTGACCTCCTTCGCCATCACTTGCAAATAAAGAAATATTTCCTCAAAGCAATACCCATCCAGCAAATGACAACAAATCTGCCCTTTGCTCCGACATGCCATTGCTAATAACCATCTTAGCATCATAGAAATTTACGGCACAGAAGGAAGCCATTCGGCCCATCGTGTTTGTGTCAGCTGAAAAAGATCTATCCAGCCTAATCCCACTTCCGAGCTCTTGGTCCGTAGCCCTGTAGGTTACGGCACTTCAAGTGCATATCGAAGTACTTTTTAAATGTGATGAGGGTTTCTGCCTCTACCACCCTTTCAGGCAGTGAGTTCCAGACCCCCACCACCCTCTGGGTGAAAAAAGTTCTCAACTCCCCTCTAATTCTTCTACCAATTACTTTAAATCTATGCCCCCTAGTTACTGACCTCCCTGCTAAGGGAAATAAGTTCTTCCTATCCACACTATCTAGGCCCCTCATAATTATATACACTAAGGGCTGGATTTTCATTCAGCAGTCGGGAAGGAGGCGGGACTACAACTTTTGGGTTTTAGTCCTGCCTCCATCGATGTCCGGCCAATCCACGCGATTTTCCCTTGATTGACCTTGTTGAGTCCGCCCAGCGGGCTCAGCAGGCCAATTAAGAGCCACCTGGCAACAGGTGACGTCACAGACTGAAATTTCATCTGTCAAGAGGTGTTGACAGATGAAATATCAGTGTTTCACAGCTGTTTGAAGCTGTCAAACACTGACAGTCTGACTTCTAACCTGAGTCCTTGCACGCAGACTCAGTTAGAACTCTCACCGGCACTGAAAGCTGAAGGCTGTCACTTTTGACAGATCGCGGCCATTCTGCTTTCAGTGGCAGCTGAGTGATGGACTCCCGACGCCTAGAGGAAGAAAGGCTGTTAAGGTAAGTACAGGTAATTTAAACTTCTTTACACACTTTAGACACACCAAACACACTTACCTTTGCACTCATGCACCCATCACTCACCAGAACTCCGACATCGCGACCCCTCCAAGTCCTTCAACCCGACGGCCCGCCTGCTCTAACCTGGCGTGGTTTGGAGACGTCGGGAATCCCACACGACACCCCTCAAAATAGGGATTAGGCTAAAAACTGCCTGTTAACTACCTGTTAACAGGCAGTTAATTGGCACTAATCCCTTCCCGCCTCGGGTCGGCGGGTCCCAGTGCGGGGCGGGTACCCGCCTCCTTTGAAACTTACGTGGAGGCGGGTTTTGGACGGGATGGTGTCGGGACCCCCAAATTCGGGATTTTAGCCCCCCGCACGCCTAAAAGCCCACCTCACGGCACACTGAAAATCTAGGCCTAAGTGACTAAGTCAGTACCAAATGTGTGCTCTGTTTCCAGTATGACTGTAATCTCCATGAATAACGTAAGTGCACATTCTAATTTAATACAATAATTGCAAAATGCAGAGTCACCCTACCCTTTCCTAACACTGATTCCCCATAATGCCTAAATGTACCTTTGCATCTCCTATTTTAGTGCTTTTTTGAAGTGCCACCTTTGGGCCAGGGCTGTCGGAGATGGTGCACACAAGGGTAATGGGCCTGAGTTGGTCTTTGTCTCATGGCTACTGGCTCCTGGCAGGGAGAAGCTGCTGGCCACATTTTTGGAGGGTGTTCCTGGGCAGCCTGGTTTCACTTCCAATGTTCTAATGGCCTCCGACCCTAGCACAGACGGTTCCTTCAGTTCCTTCCTCCCCTCCCCCTTTCCCTGCCTCTGCACCTGCTTAAAACCTGTGGCATCTCTAACCTTTTCCAGTTCTGACGAAGGGTCACAGACCTGAAATGTTAGCTCTGTTTCTCTCTCCACGGATGCTGCCTGGCCTGCTGAGTGCTTCCAGCATTTTCTGTTGTTATTTCAGATTTCCAGCATCAGCAGTATTTTGCTATTGTTCCAATGGCATAGTTCTCTGAGAGGGAATGCCAGAGGCTTGGCATGTGCTGTTGTCCTGAAAGTTGGCAGTGTCATGCATATTCCAGCCACTGCAATTCCACTGTGCCCTGGATCTGCAGCTCCACTCATCAGTGGGATGTCTGGTCTACTGGCAACTATTAGATCCTGAAAGCTCTGAGACACAGCAATGGCAAAGCTTTGAAAGCCACAATCCATGCTGTGCTCCCTTTTCCCTCCAGGGCTGCAGTCTGTGCTTCCATGGAGGTGAAGGCACTCATCCCGGATCGTTTGTTAGCAGGAGATCTGTTTGCGGATTTCAATGCAGCTGCCACTTGCTGCATTGGTACCTGCAAGGAAGACAAAGCTTCCGTGATGGCGCCCCAAAGAACGTGCTGTAGCCTCCATAGTCACTCCTGTCAGTTGCCATATCCCTCAGAGCTGCACATTGGTATATTGTTCCTCAAACATTGTTCTTTGCAGGCGAGTCCTCATGAGTTCTAGGTTCCACAACTCTGAAGCCACAGGCAGCTTCTCCTCAGCATTCACTGGGAAGGGGGGGCACATCGTCTCCCAAATCCCAGTCCTCTGGGTCCCTCGTGCTCACCAATTCCTCACTACCTTTATCTAATTTCCTCCGGATGAAAGTCTCTGAGCTGTTGCCTGGGAGAGAAGAAGCAAGTGCCACAGGTGATATGTTGGAGAGGGTTGGAGCAGAGAAAGATGGGGTAGAATCTAGCATCTGGAAATGATGAGTGGGTTAGTCTTCATTCTCCTCCTCATCGCCATTTGCTACGAGGGATTAAAAAAAATCTCCCTGGGTCCTCCTCATCATCATTACCTTTCTCCAGCAGGAAAGGATGGCACAACGGAAGAATGGGTGAACATTATCTCCTCAGGAGTCGGAAGGCTGTGTGTCTGGTGCTTCAGATGGCTACCAAGATGACAGATACTAACCTGGCAAGATGTTGCTGTTCCTTGCCATCTGTCACAGCAATAGATAAGTGAGTACCCATGAGCTGCATGGTCTTGTCTTGGAAGGAGGTAAAGGGGTTTGTACTGGCCGCGCTAGACGTGTTTCTATCTAGTTATCCAGCAAGTTAAACACTTATTCAAAAATAATTCTTCGTGAAGCCGTTTGCTGCTTGAAGCCTTTACTTGAACAATTTTGTGAAACTGTAAACAAAGATAAAGTATGTTTTGTACATAAACTGAGTACTATACATTCGATATTACATAAGATATAACATATTTACAACAGTAGAATAGATTAATTGTATAACTAACTAACATTTGGACTCACTTCTGTAACTATCAAATATTAACCTTTTATAAACATAGTGTTATCAAAATACTACTCTGACAATGTTGCTATTATGCTAAGAAACAAAGATACTCACAGATATTGCGCTTGGCCTAACATGTGAAATCAGATTACATTGGATTGTGAAACCCTTATGGAATCCTCCATTACTGCCAGGTTCTTCCTGGAATTCTACTTCCTGTGTTACACGGGAAGAAAGGTACAAAGGTCAAATGACCTCTCACAGGAAGAAAGGAACAAAGGTCAAATGACCTCTCACAGGAAGAAAGGAACAAAGGTCAAATGACCTCTCACAGGAAGAAAGGAACAAAGGTCAAATGACCTCTCACAGGAAGAAAGGAACAAAGGTCAAATGACCTCTCACAGGAAGAAAGGAACAAAGGTCAAATGACCTCTCACAGGAAGAAAGGAACAAAGGTCAAATGACCTCTCACAGGAAGAAAGGAACAAAGGTCAAATGACCTCTCACAGGAAGAAAGGAACAAAGGTCAAATGACCTCTCACAGGAAGAAAGGAACAAAGGTCAAATGACCTCTCACAGGAAGAAAGGAACAAAGGTCAAATGACCTCTCACAGGAAGAAAGGAACAAAGGTCAAATGACCTCTCACAGGAAGAAAGGAACAAAGGTCAAATGACCTCTCACAGGAAGAAAGGAACAAAGGTCAAATGACCTCTCACAGGAAGAAAGGAACAAAGGTCAAATGACCTCTCACAGGAAGAAAGGAACAAAGGTCAAATGACCTCTCACAGGAAGAAAGGAACAAAGGTCAAATGACCTCTCACAGGAAGAAAGGAACAAAGGTCAAATGACCCCTCACAGGAAGAAAGGAACAAAGGTCAAATGACCTCTGCTTCATACAAACACACTGCTAACACAATAACCACCACCAGAGGGTGCTATCTGCATACATAAAATAGTCCATCGGTCCAGAACAGGGTTTAAAGATGGAGATGCCCCAGTCAATGGCCAGCTTTTGATGGGCATTGTGGGTCAATTTCTTCTGCAAATAGTTAAATAAATGAGGGTAAGGCTAGCAGTTGAGAAGTGAGTGCTAAGGAGTAAGGGAGAGGTAAAGTAAGAGATAAGGCGGTATGAGAGTGTTAAAGTGGAGGAGGAATTGTGGGGTTGAGCAAGGCAGTTCTTGTGTGCTATGGGAGCTATGTAGTCTTAGTGTAGATAGAGAGTTAGAGGCACCCTTAATCAGAGTGCAGTGTGAAGGGTTAATTGTTTAAGTGTTGCTTTAAGAGGGTGAAGTGTGCGCTGGTGCCCAGGGTAGGCAAGGATGAAAAAGACAGTATGGTTAGTGTATTAGCTTTTCAGCCTTGGTCAGGTCTTGAAATTCTTGTGGCAATGTTCTGTAGTCTTGGCAGTGAGGGAGTTGGCAGCCAGTGCCACCTCTCACCGAGTGGCACACGTAATAGTCCTGGCAGGTTTGGTGGCACGCACACCCAGTTGTCTGGGCCTCCTGTCTTCTAATGCTTCCAGTAGGACTGTATCACTGAAGTTCTGGGTGGAGCTCTGTCCTCTGGGCACAGATGGCACTTGAATGGTCATAAATGTGTCCAAGTATAATCAAAATATTGGTAGGACATGCAGTGAAGTAATTTGAGAGAAGTAATTTGAGAGATGGAGTTGAGGACACTCGTGTCGAAGACAGAGTCGCGGTTAAGGAGATCTTCGAAGTGCTCCTTCCAGCAGGCACTGACTGCTTCCCTGTCCTTGATGAGTACCTCTCCGTTCTTGGCCCGCAGTGGGGAAGGGCCTTGGGTGCTTGGGCCATAGGTGGTCTTGACTACGCTAAAGAATCCATGCACGTCGTGGTTGTCGGCTAGCTGCTGGATCTCCTGCGCTTTCTCCACCCAGGTTTTTTGTTGGACCTCGGCCTTCAGGCTTCTGTAGAGCTGCTTTCTTGCTCTCGAGTTCTGTTGCTGTTTCCAGATCAGAAATGCCTTGCGCTTGCGGCTTATTAGCTCCTGGATCTCCTGGTCATTCTCGTCGAACCAGTCTTGGCGTTTCCTGGTCGAGCGTCTCTTCACAGGTGCTGATTATGGAGGCCTTGAGTGCAGACCAGACACTGCGGGCACTCTGTGTCTCTGCATCACTGGGAGTCGTCAGGTTGTTTGTGAGGCGCAGGCTGAATAGGGCTTTCTTAGCGGGGTCTTTGAATGCTCCAGCATTAATTTTCCAGCGGCATCCCACAGCATGCTACCCGCCACCATCTCAGCACAACCCCAGCCCGGCATGAGGTTGAAAAGGCCATCCGATAACTGAAGAACAACAAGGCCTCAGGAGCAGATGGAATCCCCGCCGAGGCACTAAAGCATGGCGGAGAAGCACTACTGGTGCGAATTCATGAACTCATTTCTCTTATCTGGAAGGAGGAGAGCATGCCAGGGGATCTCAGAGACGCCGTAATTGTGACCATCTTCAAGAAAGGTGACAAGGCCGACTGCGGTAATTACAGAGGAGTTTCCCTGCTATCTGCCACAGGGAAAGTCATCGCAAGAATCCTCCTCAATCGCCTTCTCCCAGTGGCCGAAGAGCTCCTCCCAGAGTCGCAATGCGGATTCCGCCCACTAAGGGGCACAATGGACATGATCTTCACCGCACGTCAATTACAAGAGAATTGCAGGGAACAGCACCAACCACTGTACATGGCCTTCTTTGATCTCACAAAGGCCTTCAACACTGTCAACCGTGAGGGATTATGGAGTGTCCTCCTCAAATTCGGCTGCCCTCAAAAGTTTGTCACTATCCTCCGCCTGCTTCACGACGACATGCAAGCCGTGATCCTGACCAACGGTTCCTCCACAGACCCAATTCACGTACGAACCGGGGTCAAGCAAGGCTGTGTCATTGCACCAACGCTCTTCTCGATCTTCCTTGCTGCAATGCTCCATCTCACCTCCAGTAAGCTCCCCGCTGGAGTGGAGCTAATTTACAGAACAAACGGGAAACTGTTCAACCTCCATCGCCTCCAGTCCAGATCCAAGGTCGTCCCATCCTCTGTCGTCGAATTACAGTATGCAGACGATGCTTGCATCTGCGCTCACTCGGAGGTCGAACTCCAAACCATCATCAACACCTTCACCGAAGCATACGAGAGCATGGGCCTTATACTAAACATCCGTAAGACAAACATCCTCTACCAACCTGCCCCCGCCACACAGTGCTGCCCCCCGATTATCAAAATCCACGACAAGGCCTTGGACAACGTGGACCACTTTCCATACCTCGGGAGCCTACTGTTAACAAGGGCAGACGTCGACGACGAAGTCCAGCACCGCCTTCAGTGTGCCAGTGCAGCCTTCGGTCGCTTGAGGAAGAGAGTGTTTGAAGACCAGGACCTCAAACCCGGCACTAAGCTCATGGTCTACAGGGCAGCAGTGATACCCGCCCTGCTGTATGCCTCAGAGACATGGTCCATGTACAGCAGGCACCTCAAAGCACTGGAGAGATACCACCAACGCTGCCTCCGCAAGATCCTGCAAATCCATTGGCAGGATAGGCGCACCAACGTCAGTGTTCTTGCTCAGGCCAACATCCCCAGCATCGAAGCTTTGACCACGCTCAATCAGCTCCGATGGACGGGTCACATTGTCCGCATGCCCGATACGAGACTCCCAAAACAAGCGCTCTACTCGGAGCTCCAGCATGGCAAGAGAGCCCCAGGCGGGAAGAGGAAACGCTTCAAGGACACCCTCAAAGCCTCCTTGAAAAAGTGTAACATCCCCACCGACACCTGGGAATCCCTGGCCCAAGACTGCACAAAGTGGAGGAGAAGCATCCGGGAAGGCGCCGAACACCTCGAGTCTCTTCGCCAGGAGCAAGCGGAAGCCAAGCGCAAGCAGCGCACGTGAACCCAAGCACCCCACCCACCCGCCCCTTCAACCACCGTCTGCCCCACCTGTGACAGAGACTGTAGGTCCCGCATTGGACTCATCAGTCACCTGCGAACTCGTTTTTAATGTGGAAGCAAGTCGTCCTCGGTTCCGAGGGACTGCCTAAGAAGAAGAATTTGAGAGAGAAATAAAACAGTGAGGCACTGCTGCTGTTTTACCGGATTGTCCTCCAAGCTGCTACTGAAGAGCACTTTTAAAAGGCTGCAAAGAAGTTTCTTGGAAGTTGAGCTGCTTACCTCCATTTGACATGGGTTTTAGACCAATGCTTGCCCCAATGAGTATGCAAACAAGCTAATCTAGGAGCTTGCATGTAGCTCCCTCTGCTGGTCACTGGCTGGTGCAATGAATTTCTTAACCACATTAAGGATTTCGGGCTGTAGTTTCTGCCTCAACCAGTAACTCTGGATATTAATTGCGCAGCCTCACAACTCTCTGTGTAAAGAAGTTTATCTTGCTCTCTGTGCTAAATCTCTTGCATTTAATATCGTATCTATGGCCCCTTGTTCTGGATGCCTCAACTACTGGCAACAGTCTGCTTCTACCTACCCTGTCCCATTGTTTTATAATTTCAAATACTTGTATCATATTGTCCTATAATTAGTTTTGCTCCTTCTAAACCACCCCTCATTCCTCCTCAATCTTTCAAGCCTTTCTTTCTATTTCCCCATACCAGGCAGCATCACAGTGAATATGCATTGTACCCTCAACATCCCTACAGTGTGGAGCCCAAAACTGCATACATTACTCGAACTGAGCTTTAATATGGGCTCATCATTACCTCTTGGTTTTTAAATTCTATATCTTGTGATGTATCCCGTCAGGTTGTGGTGTTTTATCTTTCGTTAGCCAAACTAACTTATCTAAAATTTTCCTTTTATCCATCATAATATCTCATCTCACTCTCAACCACTTCAGGATTCACTTCCTGTCTGATATACTTCTCTTTAGTAAAGACCATCGCAAAGTACTTATTAAATACCTCCCCCATTAGTCTTACTTTGATTCAATGTAAAATAATAGAATTGATTATCAGGAGTAAACTTGGGGATTATCGGTACAACAAAAACATAGTAAACAGCAGTCCACACGGCTTTAGACAAGGAAGATCCTGCCTGACCAATCTCCTTGATTTGGTAAACCATACGACGTTCTGTATTTAAACTTCAAGAACATTTGATAAAGTTCCACACGATCGGTTCCTAAGTAAGCTCAAAGCTCTGGGGATTCAGGGCAAAACTTTGGTCTGGTGAAGAACCTGGCCAGAGGGGTCATGTCAGAGTGTGGAGAGTACTGTTTGGGGTGCCCCAGGGCTCAGTGTTGGGACTGCTACTGTCCCTGGGAAGAGTCCTTCCTGCCTGTTAGCACCACGAGTTGCTGGGTAAGTTTAGCATGCGGCGGATCAGGCGCTGAGGCATACCAAAATTGTAAAGGGTCCTCTAACAAGCGCAGGATCCTAATTTGAATAAGCTATGCAGTGTTTTCCATATCTCTGGCATGCTCTCTGGGTACCTATGGAGAAGCCCGATCCAATAGGGCGGGTGGCGCACTTCTTGCTCAAAAAAAATGCGATTTTCCTGCCTGCTATATTGGAGGCTTATACGCCTGAAAAATGGGAGCAGCCCGATCGATTTTCTAGGCCAGTCTCTTTCAGTAATGATGGTTTAGGGATAAGTGCTGGCCAGGACACTGAATTCCTCTACTTCTATGCATAGTGCCATGGGATCCTTTACAACTACCTGAGAGGGCAGGAGTGACCTTGGTTTAATGTCTCATTCAAAAGACATTAAACAGAAAGGAAAGAAACATGTACACTTCATGAATTATATTGAAATAACTAAAGATGAAGTTAAAAGTGACCTAGTAGTCTTAGTTGACCCAAATCTTAATGCTGTAGAATTTCAATGGGGGCCGTCCTGATCATCCGCTGGAATGGCAGAGAGGTTTGGAGGAGGGGACACAGGTTCAAACTCTAAGACTGATATAAAGAGATACTTCAAATAAGTGACCAATAATTGGAATGGGCTTCTGAACAGAGTAGTGGAGGCAAAAACTTTGGAATTATATAAGAAATAATTATATGCAGCAATGGCGGAAGTGTAGCGTTGTTCTGGATGGATTTATTAAGATGGGCCAAATGCCTTTCCTCATCTTGTGAATGTCTCCCTTATGTCTCACTGACCAGAAGCTCAAAGTGTAGTCTGAACTGAGCACGATACAGTTTGGTCACAACTTCCTCTGACTTGTGTTCTGCTGTTTGGGCTAAGTAGTGCAACATTTGGGTTTGTTGCTGCTTTGCATTTACCTGCCAGCTAAAGTAAGGTGAGAACGACTGGATCCAGTAGGTACGTGCCTTTACACTTACCTCCTGGATCCAGCGTCCCTGCCTAACCCACCCCCTGTGATAAGAAACGCCCCCCCCCACAAAGCCTCCGATCCCCCACCCCCCCATGCTCCTCCAGCCCCCCGATCATGTTGCTCCTTGCCCTCTGTGCTGCTCCTTGCACACCCCCACCAATCATCAGCCGCTCCCAGCCCTCTGATGATCACCCTCCCCACACCCCGTGCCCCCCTGCTCCTCTGGCGTTCTGATAATCATCCCCCAGGCCACTTCCCCCCACCTCCACTTCTCCGATGATCAAAAACCCACCCCGGCCCCCACACGATCCCTCCCTCATCTCTGCGGCCTAGTGCCACAGGCCTACCCGCCTGCAGCCAGCATCTCAATCTGGCTGGCTGTGGGTGGGAAACAGAGGTATCCAGTGCAAATCAGGCCCTGCTGTTAAATTCAGCAGGAGCTGCGGGAAACCCGTTCTCCTGGGTTTCCCAACCACCCACTGCTCCCAATTAAAATTCAGGCCTATATATTTAGTCATCTAGGGAGCTCTAGCTTTGGATGCACTGCCTTTCCCCCTTGTGGGAATGTGTGTACCTGAACTATCTCTTCTTTCAAGGCCTCCCATTGCCATTTACTGTTTTACCTGTGAATCTTTGCTTCCAATACATCTTGGCCAGATCCCCTTTCAACTCACTGAAATTAGCCCTCCTCCAGTTGACTATTTTCACATTTGATTGTTCCTTGCCCTTTTCCATAACTACTCTAAACCAAATGATAGTGATCACCGTTTCCTAAATGCTCCCCCACTGAAACACGTTTTGTTTGCCCAACTTAATTCCCCAGAACTAAATCCAGTACCGCTTCCTTCCTCGTTGGGCTGGAAACATACTGATCAACAGTGTTCTCTTGTGCACATTTCAGGAATTCCTCCCCCTCTTTGCCCTTAACATTGTTATTTTTCCACGGTATACTGGGATAATTGAAGTCCCCCATCATCACCACTCTATAGTTCTTGCATTTTAAAAATTTGTTCCTGGTATGTGGGCTGTTAGGATAAAATTTGGTTTAGGGGATATAAAGGGGTGGGCCTCAATATTTGACCGGTATAATATGTCTGAAAGCTACCATTCAGTCTTGTTAGGCTGGAAAACAAACGCAAAGCACCATGGGATACTTGGCTATGTTAACCCTTTTTAAACTAACAAATAAATTTAGCTGACCAAAGACATTCTGAAGTGTTGCTTGTAATTACAACTTGGTGGTAACTGTTTAGAAAGAGCCTGTTCTTGGAAGAGATAAGAGTACAAAGGCACGATTAATGAATAGCAGCAAATAAGGCCTTGACGAGTAGTCAGCCAGCTGCATAATTCAATGTGGCTTTGTATTCATCCAGCCATGTCTCTGCTGAAAATACCTTCCCATACCGATAACAAGAGTAAGAGATAGCTCATGAATACAGAAGTTAGAATGAAGCCTCTACAGTCGATAAGCTTCTTACTGACATATCCAGAGGGTACTCGAGTTCAAAGGACAGGCCTAATAGTTGATTGATTAATCATGTAAACCAATGAAGCATCAATATTCTCATGTATACACCCCCATTAGTAATAAGTGGGTGTTGTCTAATAAACTGTATAAACTAAGCTGTATTGCCACTTTTTCCCTTGAGAACGATGGCCCCGATTTTCTGCCAGCCGTCGGGCGGGTTTTCAGGCGGGCGGAGGCTGAAAATCGCAGAAATAGGGGGTCGCGACCCCCCCGCCTGATTCCCTGCCCCGTCCGACTTTCGGACCGCCGTTTCCCCGTGACCCGAATCAGTCCCGCCCGCCGCTAGCGGGACTGGCCGTCGGAACACTGATCAGCAATTATTACCATCTTTAAACCTATTTTCAGGGGCCGTTGCGATTTTGTGAGGTTCCCCACACTAAACACGCCTGTGGGGAACCCCGCTGATGAAACTTGGCGTGAAGCTTGCGGGCTTGCTTGCTATCAGCTGCAGGTCATTCGGGAAAGCTGCGATTTAAACGGAGAGCATTTGTATGGTGAAGGACCTTGTTGCTGCAGGCTTGGGGCTACTTCTTCAAGGCTTAGGCACAGCTGTAGAAGGTTGGAGCCTCACACACTTCTCCAATGTGATCTGCTGGGAAGCCCCCCTCGCCACCCTCACTCAGCGCTTGCTCAGCGGAGGCATCTACAAGAAGCATAGGACGCCTTTTTTTCCTTCCCTCCTTGCCATTAGAGGGTCTCCAGCAGCAGAGGCGACAGCAGCAGAACCAGGAACAGCAGGATGAGCACCAGGCTGCTGCTCACTCACCTGAAGCTGCACAGGCCAGAAGGGGCCAGCGCTTGGAAGTGGCTTGAGAGCACCTTGCTGCGCTTTAGGGGGCCATGGGGACCCGTATCTGCACTGGCAGTCCTACTCAGAAGGACTTACATGAAGGTCTGGTTTCTCTGTTCAATAGATGCCCAACGCTCCTCAAGAGATGTCATTCTCTTATGAGCACTCACCATGTTTTCCGTACCCTGGCGAGTTATCTCCTCCATGGAAGTTGCCAACCTTTCCATGGTGATGCGTTCATGCGCCAATGACTCCACAAAGGCTCTGCTCATGGTCGCTATGGACTCCTCCATTTGCTCCACACTCGCAGCGACCCTGGAGACAAAACCTGCCAGAGACTCCTGCATCTGTGCATGGAGATCCATCACCTCTTCTCTTGTGGATGGACCCAGAGGCAGAGGGTCGACATGCAGCTGAGCTGAGCTGAGCTGGCAGAGTCCTGCGCCCTCCGACGAGGACTCTCCATTGCTGTCCCTGTCTCCAGAATCTGCTGAGGCTCACTTGTGAGCTGTGAAACACCAGGTGACAACACTACTCTATGTCCCGAAGGTCCCCCCGAGGTGTGAGTGTCTGCGCTGCACAGCCTCTTCCTCCTCCACAGTGGGGACTGTAAGAATTCGCAATAATTTACAGCTCCGAAGATTAATTTCTTTGATTAAAGAATCCCTGGGTGATGTGCCTTTAAAAGATTCCAGGGATCAAAAATGGCCGTCAGACCACATGGCCGAAAGCAAAGGACTTGGAAACAGCTTGTGTGTGCGTGTCTGTGAAGAAAGGTTCAATGGCAGTCAAATCTATCAATCAAAGGGGAGTTTCCCCCGCCCTGCAGCAGGACAATCGATGCCTGTTTACAGAACGTTCTACAATGTTGACTCTAAGATCAAGTGCTTGAAACTGCCAGCATGAACAAAGGAACTTTGTTTGCTAAGCACTCAAGACTGTCACTCAATTGCGGTTCCAGATGACCACAGGACAATGCTTTGTTTACAAAGAAATTGAATGCTATTAGCATTTGTTTGTATATCAAGTGGACACATCCAAACTGAGGAGAAACCGTTTAAATGAATGGGAGAACACATTCAAACCCATTACTGGACAATGGGGCAGTTGGATCCCTTTTGTTTTAGCCCAGAAACATCAGGATCTGGGCGGGCCCCAAATGGGGGTATAAAAGATAGCTTCCCAGAAGCATCTCTCTCTCTCTGGCCTCACCTCCGTGTCCCTCTACAGCGTGGGAGTCTGCCTGTAGAAGCGAAACATCAGCAGTTTACTTTTAAAACACTGGGGTGTTTTTCACTTCGGGGCAGTGAAGATCTAAGTTCGCAGGACACGGAGCGGGCATTTCCACTGGTGAGCATATATTTTTCTGGTCTTCCACAAGGCAACTTAGAATAGGTATAGGGGTGGGAGTAAAGTGGGAATTTCATTAGAATTGTGATTTTAGTCAATTTCCTTCGTTGTGTCCGTTTCTCCTCCCCTATTTAAGCAAGACAGTGTTGCACCTAGCAGAGAAGTGTTATAGTGAACACTGAATTCGGTATTTAAATCTGCATTAAAAAGGAGTAGCTGTTTTAAAGTACTGTATGTAAAACTGTGTTAAAAGGGGTGTTGCATCAAGCTAAAGTGCTGTGGTGAACGCTGTGTAGCTATTTTTTTTAAAGTAACTGTATTAAAAGGAAGTGTTGCACCAAGCAGAGGAGTGCTGTGGTGAACGCTGTGTTTCTATATTAAAGTACTGTATTTAAAATAAGGTAGTGTTGCACTGAGCAGGGAGCGCTCTAGTGGACACTGAGTGTACTGCGTGTATTAAATAAAGGATTGCACTGAGCAGCGAGCCCTCTAGTGGACACTAAGTGTACTGCGTTTAAGCAAACGTGTTGTACCAGGCATAAGAGCCATATCCATTTTCTTTCTTTTGTTTTCAATAAATACTGGTCTGTTTTGCACCCAAACCACGAGTCACGTTGTTTTCTGTCTACATCGCCACCGAATAAGTCCAGGGGTCAGAACTCAGGAATAGGGGAGCGCTTCGAAACCGCAAGGAGGTCCCTGGAGCAGCTCAGAGGCTTCTGACTGGCCAGAGACAAATAACCCCAGCCCCGCTAGCCTGTGTGGGCTAATTCCTTACAGGACGGGGGCTCTGGATGGCCCTGTGGGGAAGTAGAGGAAGGAGTTATAGATGTGATGCCAAGGTTACATGCACATTCGAGTTGACATCTGCTGACACCTGCATCCATGCAGCCTTGGTCTCAGTGGGAGGCCTCTTTCTGCCTGACCTAGAGAAGAGGACCTCCCTGTGGGCCCTAACTCCATCCAATAATGCCTGCAGTGAAGCTTCGTCGAATTTGGAGTCAGCTCGTGGTCTGGCACTGGCCACAGCTGCTGCAGGCTCCTCTGCCATCCTGTATGGTTTGTTTGGAAGCCAACAGAGGAAGCAATGCTTGCTGTGGACCTTGAAAGCACCACGAATGATGACATCATACTGTGAGGCTTTTTGACTAGATATGGACAATTAGCAAGGCTGTCCACACGCTGGAAATTAATTGGCCACTTGAGGGAAAATTGCGTGCAGCTGGCTGACACATTTTTTTGTGTGTCAGAACCCCACATTCGGGGAATCCGACCATTTCCCACACAATCCACAAAATCGGGCCCCGTGTCTCTAGCTAAGGGTAGCTGAGATAGTTCTCCTGTGTGTACTCGTAATAAAACTATTGATCTGGGTAACACCTGAATCTGTTAGTTCTGTTTTACCTTCCAGATTTTCCTCGCTTACATGGGCGTCGCTGGCAAGGACAGCATTTATTGCCCATTCCTAACTGCCCTTGAGAAAGTGGTGGTGAGCTGCCTTCTCGAACCGCTGCAGTACGCATGGTGAAGGTAGAATCATAGAATGGTTACAGCACGGAAGGCGGCCATTCGGCCCGTCGAGTCCTTGCCAACTCTCAGCTAGTCCCACTGCCCTGCCCTTTCCCCGTAGCCCTGCAATTTTTTCCCTTCAGGTACTTATCCAACTCCTTTTTGAAGGATAAAATTGAGTCTGCCTCCACCACCCTTTCAGGCAGTGCATTCCAGCTCTTAACCACTCACTGTGTAAAAAAGTTTTTTCTCCTGCCACCTTTGGTTCTTTTGCCAATCACCTTAAATCTGTGTCCTCTGGTTCTCGACCCTTCTGTGCTCTCATAGTGGTGTTAGGGAGGGAATTCCAGGATTTTAACCAAGCGGCTATGAAGGAAAGGCGATATATTTTCAAGTCAGGATGGTGTGTGACTTGGAGGTGATGGTGTTCCCATGCGTCTGCTGCCCTTGTCCTTCTAGGTGGTAGAGGTCGTGGGTTTGGGAGGTGCTGCCGAAGAAGCCTTGGCAAGTTGCTGCAGTGCATCTTGCAGATGGTACACACTGCAGCCACGGCACGCCGGTGGTGGAGGGAGAGAATGTTTAAAGCAGTGGATGGGGAGCTGAACAAGTGGGCTGCTTTGTCTTGAATGGTGTCGAGCTTCTTGACTCCTGACTTGTGCCTTGTAGATGGTGGAAAGGCTTTGGGGAATCAGGAGGTGAGACACTTGCCGCAGAATACCCAGCCTCTGACCTGCTCTTGTAGCCACAGTATTTATGGCTGGTCCAGTTAAGTTTCTGGTCAATGGTGACCCCCAGAATGTTGGGAGAGTTGACGATGGTAATGCCATTGTATGTCAAGGGGCAGTGGTTAGACGCTCTCTTGTTGGAGATAGTCATTGCCTGGCACTTGTGTGGCGCAAATGTTACTTGCCACTTATCAGCCCAAGCCAGAATGTCGTCCAGGTCTTGCTGCATGGGGTATAGACTGCTTCATTATCTGAGGAGTTGCGAATGGAACTGAACACTGTGCAATCATCAGCGAACATCCCCACTTCTGACCTTATGATGGAGGAAAAATCATTGATGAAGCAGCTGAAAATGGTTGTGCCTTGGACACTGCCCTGAGGAACTCCTGCAGTAATGTCCTGGGGCTGTGATGATTGACCTTCAACCACCACAACCATCTTCCTTTGTGCTAGGTATGACTCCAGCCAGTGGAGAGTCTTTCCCCTGATTCTCATTGACTTCAATTTTACTAGGACTCCTTGATGCCACACTTGGTCAAATGCTGCCTTGATGTCAAGGGCAGTCACTCTCATCTCACCTCTGGAATTCAGCTCTTTTGTCCATGTTTGGACCAAGGCTGTAATACGGTCTGGAGCAGAGTGGTCCTGACGGAACCCAAACTGAGCATCGTTGAGCAGGTTATTGGTGAGTAAATGCCACTTGATAGCACTGTCGACAACACCTTCCATCACTTTGCTGATGATTGAGAATAGACTGATGGGGCGGTAATTGGCCGGATTGGATTTGTGCTACTTTTTGTGGACAGGACATACCTGGGCAGTTTTCCACATTGTCGGGTAGATGCCAGTGATATAGCTGTACTGGAACAGCATGGCTAGAGGCACGGCTAGTTCTGGAGCACAAGTCTTCAGCACGACAGCCGGGATATTGTCAGGGCCCATAGCCTTTGCTGTATCCAGTGCGCTCAGCCATTTCTTGATATCACGTGGAGTGAATCAAATTGGCTGAAGACTGGCTTCTGTGATGGTGGGGACCTCAGGAGGAGGCGGAGATGGATCATCCACTCGGCACTTCTGGCAGAAGATGGTTGCAATTGCTTCAGCCTTGTCTTTTGCACTCGCGTGCTGGGCTCTGCCATCATTAAGGATGCAGATGCTCATGGAGCCTCCTCCTCCAGTCAGCTGTTTACTGGATGCGGCAGGACTGCAGAGCTTTGATCTGATCCATTGGTTGTGGGATCACTTAGCTCTGTCTATAGCATGCTGCTTCTGTTGTTCAGAATGCATGTAGTCCTGTGTTGCAGCTTCCCCAGGTTGGCACCTCATTTTTAGGTACACCTAGTGCTGCTCCTGGCGTGCTCTTCTACACTCCTCATTGAACCAGGGTTGGTTGCCTGTCATTAATGGCAATGGTAGAGTGAGGGATATGCCGGGCCATGAGGTTACAGATTGTGTTGGAATACAAATCTGCTGCTGCTGATTGCCCACAGTGCCTCATGGATGCCCAGTTTTGGCTTGAGCTGTTCTGAATCTATCCCATTTAGCACGGTGGTAGTGCCAGGCAACACGATGGAGGGCATCCTCAGTGTGAAGACAGGACTTCGTCTCCACAAGGACTATGCAGTGGACACTGCTACCAATACTGTCATGGACAGATGCATCTGCAACAGGTAGACAGTATACAAATCTTTGAAGGTGGCAGGACAAGTTGAGTAGGCTGTTAAAAAAAGCATATGGTCCTTGGCTTTATAAACAGAGGCATAGAATATAAAAACAAGGAACTTATGCTAAGCCTTTATAAGTCATTGGTTAGGCCGTAGCTGGAGTATTGTGTCCAATTCTGGGCACGACCTTTTAGGAAGGCCAGAGAGGTTGCAGAGGAGATTTACTAGATCGATACCAGGGATGCAGGACTTCAGTTACGTGGAAAGACTAGAGACGCTGGGGTTGTTCTCCTTGGACCAGAGAACATTAAGGGGAGTTTTAATAGAAGTGTTCAAAATCATGAAAAGTTTTGATAGAGTAAATAAGGAGAAATGTTTCCAGTGGCAGAAGTGTTGGTAACCAGAGGACACAGATTTAAGATAATGGGCAAAAGAACCAGAGGCGAGATTAGGAGACATTCTTTTTACGCAGCAAGTTATGATGATCTGGAATGCACTGTCTGAAATGGTGGTGGAAGCAAATTCAATAACTTTTAAATGAGAATTGCATGAATAACTTGAAGGGGAGAAATTTACAGCGTTACGGGGAAACGACAGGGGAATGGGACTAATTGGGTAGCTCTTTCAAAGAGCCGGCAAATGCACGATGGGCCAAATGGCTTCCTTTTGTGCTGCATCATTCTATGATTCTATAAAATTCACAGTAGAGAAATAGAAATGGGTGAAAGGTGCAATGGAATGATTGAGATTTTAGATTAACCTGAAATTCACGCATCATAACAGGAAACGTCTGTACTATAATTAAAGCCGTTACTTCCGTCAACTTCAATATATAAAGCATAATCACCTATGGGTTTTGTTTCAAATCACCTGCAACATACAGCAGTAAGATATTCTAACATTCAAAGGCCAGAAAACTCAGTTACTGAAACCAAAGTTGCAGAATTCCTTAATTGTGGTAAGTTTTCACATAGATTGCTTTCAATATTGATTCATAAAAACTATGCATTAAAAACCATTGTTTTTGAAATGTTAAAGTAGAACTATGATTAGCATAACTTCTTTTCTTTAAATTGAAATGCGTGTCAAACCATGGAATAAATGCCATTATGCAATAGTAAGATGTTACATTTGAGCGCTCACATCACATAAAAATGTAAATAGTATATTTATAACAGAAAATTGTTTGGATTAGCATTTACTATTAGGTTATTCAAATAAATCATAATTTTATTTTTGGTCAATGAGGTCATTGTACAAACCTATTGGAAGAGGCGGATACGGGTCTGTGCCAGTACATCACAAGTCGCTGTGTTTTATTTCAGGTGGGTTCTGCAGATCCGATTCCTGGTTTCCAACTATGACTACAATTAAAGAAGTTGTTACTTCCTTCAACGCAGAGTCAACGACAGAATATGAATTTGAATATTATGATGAAAACAGCACACTCTCCATTGCAGCTTCTGTATCGTTATGTGAGAAGCTTGAAGTTGGAAATTTCAGAGAGGTTTTTATGCCCTGTTTTTATTGTGTCATATTTGTGACAGGGCTTCTGGGCAATTCTTTGGTCATGGTGACATATGTTTTCTACGAGAAGCTGAAGACGATGACAGATGTCTACATGATGAACCTAGCGATCGCTGACTTACTCTTCCTCTGCACCCTGCCATTCTGGGCAGTTGATGCGTACACTGAATGGATTTTTGGAACTTTTATGTGCAAAATTGTGAATGGTGCATACACTGTCAACTTCTACAGTTGTATGTTAATACTCACCTGTGTGAGTGTCAACAGGTACAATGCCATTGTTCAAGCAACAAAAATGCTCAACAGTAGAAATAAAAGATTTCACAGTGTGTTAGTCTGTGCAGGGGTTTGGGTATTTACAATCATTTTGGCTCTTCCAGAATTCATATTAAGTGAAGTAAATACTGGTGAATCTGATAAAAGTACCTGTACGATGGTGTACCCTCCCAATTCAGGCAACATCATCAAAGTGGGAGTGTATGTAACACAGATGGTAGTGGGATTTCTGATTCCCTTTGCGGCCATGACCATTTGCTACTCAATCATTGGGAAAACTCTGCTCCAAGCTAAGGGCTTTCAGAAGCAGAAATCCTTAAAGATTATAATCGCAGTTGTAGTTGTATTTGTGATTTGTGAGCTGCCATTCAACATTGTACTGTTGATGCAAACTCTACAGCTCATCAGGGAAGAAGCCTCTAGTTGTGAATTCAGTGCAAATTTAGACTATGCAATTATTGTAACAGAGAGTATTGCTTATGTACACTGCTGTCTCAATCCTATTCTTTATGTATTTCTTGGAGTGAAGTTTAGAAACAGTTTTCTGAAGATCTTAAAAGATGCTGGATGTCTCAGTCAAAAACAATTGGCTGGGTATCTGAAAACTGTGTGTGAAACATCACAACCTGTATTGGGTGTATCTGAAACAACAAGTATGTATCCTTTATAAAAGATACTAGATGTATCAGGATATACAATTGTAAATGATGAGAAATGGCCCTAGAATATCACAAGGGTTTTCCCGATCTCCTGCCATAACTTTGGAGAGACAACTAAACTGCCATTGTCTGCTTCTAATTCCGAACTCCTGTTCCTTTTCCACTTGATGCACTTTACAAATGCTGGAATATGCTTTACACTGTACAAAAAGTAACTCAGTGATACAAAAGTGTCTACACATTATAAAAAGGGATTTTGGTGGCTACACATTAAGGGCCTGAATTTCCATAGGGTTCCCCCAATCTCCCATTTTAACTTTGGTGGAAACCATGAAGAATAAGCAAAAACTGCTGTTTTTACCTATTTACACTATTTTTCTGAGTTTCCATTGATTTACTTCCAAAGTTATACCAGAAGATCAGGGCTTTGAACATGGACCTCCTAGCTCAGTTAAGTTGGGTCGATTAGGCTTATATTCGCTAGAGTTTAGAAGAATGAGAGGGGATCTGATTGAAACTTATAAAATTCTAACAGGACTAGACAGACTAGATACAGGAAGGCTGGTCCCGATGGCGGGGGAGTCCAGAACCAGGGGTCACAGTCTAAGGATAAGGGGTAAGCCATTTAGGACTGAGATGAGGAGGAATTTCTTCACCCAGAGAGTGGTGAACCTGTGGCATTCTCTACCACAGAAGACAGTTGAGGCCAATTCATTAAGTATATTCAAGAAGGAGTTAGATATATTTCTTAAGGCTAAGGGGATCAAGGGATATGGGGAGAAAGCAGGGACAGGGTACTGAATTTGGATGATCAGCCATGATCGCATTGAATGGCGGAGCAGGCTCGAGGGGCCGAAAGGCCTCCTCCTGCTCCTATCTTCTATGTTTCTATGTTAGATTCCATGCTGTATAGATATCTTATTTGCTATCCAAGTATAAAATGTGTTGAATTATGTGCAAATATGTAATTATACACAAATACTCAACAAGATTTTTCAATAAAATGTTTTAGAAACCATACTAAGTTTTCTGTACTTTGTATTGCCAAGTGCAAAAATCTGTTCAACCTCGTGTGAAGCATAAACACTGGGATAGACCTGTTGGACCGAATGGCTTATTTCTGTAGTGTAAATTCTATGTAATACAACCATGTCACAGTGGGAAGGTAGAGAAGTGAACACAGCCCAACAATTTGGACTTTAGTACACAAAAACAGGAGACTGATTATTAGGGATAATGGCTCTACTTTTCACAGCTAATCATCACAGAATTTAGTATTTGTCTGAATTAGATATCTCTAACTATTTTTTCAGTTCTGGCGAAAGGTCATCGGCCTGAAACGTTAACTCTGCTTTTCCCTCCACAGATGCTGCCTGACTTGGTGAGTATTTTGAACATTTTCTGTTTTTATTACAAAACAATCACGACTGACTGACTTCCTGCCTGGGAGCAGGTTAACTACAGCCTCAATGCGTTGTCCCAAATCAGAGAGAAAGTAAATAAGATCCAGATGAAATGTGGTGACATCAAGAAATACCAAACCTAAATGATTCCAATGAAAACAGTGCTCTGCTTTATACAATATGATGAAAAGGGATTTTTTGTGAACCAGTAGGATTAGAAGCAACCTGAAAAATATGATCTGGCATAAGGGAAAATGTCAGTAAAGTGGTCAACTCAAAGGTGCACCATAGAAAAATAGACTAGTTCTGCAATTATGAAATGAATGAGCACATGGAAAAACCTGTGTCTGTATGAGCGTGCCATATATTGAGGAAGGTAGCTATTGATTCTTGTGTGGCCAGTGTAAAATTGTAACTAGCAAAATGGAACTGGGAGAAGTTGCAAGATTGCTAGTATAGCACCAGGCATGCATCTAAATGTGTGCAACGTGTAATCTGTGTGCTATAATATGCATTATAATCAAGGATTAGGCAGGAATGGCATTCGATAAGGTGCCGCATAAAAAGGTTACTGCACAAGAGCTCACGCTGTTGGGGGTAATATATTAGATTGGATAGAGGATTGGCTAACTAACAGAAAACAGAGTCGGAATAAATGGATCATTTTCAGGTTGGCAAACTGTAACTAGAGGGGTGCCACAGGGATCAGTGCTGGGGCCTCAACTATTTACAATCTATATTAATGACTTGGATGAAGGGACCGAGTGTACTCTTTTCTCTCTCAGAGCGTCGTGAATCTTTGGAATTCTTTACCCCAGAGAGTTGTGGAGGCTGGGTCATTGAATATATTCAAGGTTAAGAAAGACAGATTTTTGAAAAACAGGGGAATCAAGGGTTATGGGGAGCGGGCAGGAAAGTGAAGTTGAGGCCAAGATCAGATCAGCCACGATCTTATTGAATGGCGGAGCAGGCTCGAGGGGCCGAATGGCCTACTCCTGCTCCTATTTCTTATGTTCTTAAATAGCAGGCGACAACCCCACACCTGTGGGATGCCCTATGCTAGAGTTCATTAAACATGATACTGTATTCATAAAGGGGAGGTTAGAAAAGATTTCTTTACTCCAAATTAGAATGTTGAATTCCCAAGGGAAATCTTCGAATTCCACCCGGAATTGGCACAAAGTCAATGGAGCGGCTGAGTTGCCTCCCGTGTCAGCATCAGGAGGCCCGAACCACTTTCATTTAAATACAGTCGACAACCTGTGGACATTGGCTGTGCGAGGGCGGAAAATCGGCCAGCTCGCAAGCTGATCCGGCCTGCAGGTCGGGACAGGGATGGGGGGCTTCACACAGGCTGACAACGAGCTGAAGTTTTTTTTTGTGGGCACAGGAGAAGCGCTCTTAAGGACCACTGGTTTGAACACGCTCCACCCATTTGTGCCTGCGAATTACAATCAGAGACCTAAAACAGGGGTTAGGCCCCAATTCACAGATTTAAGAAGCTTCCCGTCTGTTTCAGACTGGTGTGCTGTTCGCCCAATTGCATCAGGCAGGCTTTGGCATCAATGGGTTGGCTGAGGTTCCCCTCCCCCACCATTTTCAACCACTGGGCCTCCCCCATTTTACAGGTGAGAAATGAGCTGTCAGCAGTTGAAAATCACCCTATCTACAGGAAACTTTGGTTTATCCGGAGGTTAACTGTCCGGAATGCTCGAGCCACCGGCAAAAATCAGGAGCCGTTTCATTAGGTTTTTTTTCTTTCTGTTGCTTTTTTTTTCACCAGTCAGGCTCTGCAAGGTCTCGCTGAAGCTGTTGCTAAGCTACAGAGGCGCTTGCAAGGTACAGCCAACTGTTTAGAAGCAACAGGGTTTGTTGCCAGATACGGAGCTCAAAATCTCCGTATGTTTCAACATTAGCGCTGGTTTGTCCGGTAGTTTTGATGGGACAGCAACAGCTCGGTCCCGTCGGTGCCAGATAGCACAAAGTTTCCTGTACCACAAATCATTGTTTAAGCAGAAAAGCTTTGAAAATAGGAATCAGATAGGTGCTAGGAAAAGAGGAAATTAAAGGGCATAGGTAACAAGCAGTGATTAGATTAGGAGGTGCTGTGGTGAAAGCTCTGGTGCAAACTTAATGGGCTAAATGACCGGTTTCTGTGCTGTAACATTCCTGGGGGAAATTCCCTCTTTTTTTCAGCAGAATTGCAGTGCTTAATTGGGGCAAATAGCGTTTCATGGCAGGTAAATAGGACAGAAGCAGTTTCCTCCAGTTTTCATCATAAAACTGATCACCCCCCCGCAAATTCCCTTGTGTTTTTTGGTCCTTCCTGTGGTCCACCTGTTGCATATATAACGAGGGCCACTGACACTGCAACTCCGGGTTTCCTGCTTTTAAACTTGCATAGCACTTGGGGTAACTTAGACTGAAAACATAAGTCACAGCTGATGCCAGCACCAACTGAGACAGGCAGAAGCGAGGAGTTTCTGAGCAGGAAGTGAGATTTTCACCAGCGATTCCTGCAGCTGGGAGACACTTTTTGCAGTGAGATTTTTTGCCAATCTGTCTACATAGACCTAGATTTGCTTCTGATAGGGCAACGCCACTGGGAAATTTTCAACCTATCCCAACCCCCGACCCACATTGAGGGCTTCTCAGGAGCAGCTCTGGTATTCCCAATGGGCATACCATTGCATGCTATTATCATGGAGGAGGAGCACAGTATGGAACAAAGGAGAATCAGGCAGTATTTAAAGGAGATTGACACTTTCCTTGGCCTTGTTTGACCTGAAGCCATGAGAATTCGTAGGACCTGGAATAAATGTTAAGGTCTCATACATCCATGCCCATCCCCTCTGTAATGATCAATAACATGTCATTCTATAGTGGACACTAGGTGGAGCCGTAGAGCTGTATATAGTTGTATGTATAAGACTACACTACCCAGCTGTATGTATATTAAGACTACATTACCCATGAGGCACTAGGCCACCCACAAGGCAGCAGTCAAGATGGAAGCCTCTACAGATACTGTACCTAGTCCACATGTGCTCAATAAAAGTGTCTAGCAAAAGCTAGCTGTGTTCATAATAAGAATGTCTATTTATTAATGAACATAAGATGGTACCAGGATGGTGAAGATCTGCTAAAAATTGTGAAAAGCGACATGGAGAATTTGAAGCCACCAGAGCATTTGAAACTCACAGGAAGTCTCGACTACAATTGGCAGACTTTTAAACAACAATTCGAACTCTACATTGCAGCCATCGGATTCGGTACGAAGCCAGACGCAAGGAAGATAGCGTTGCTGCTTACGGTTGCAGGCCCACAGGCGATAGAGGTATTTAATACATTTGTATTTAATCCAGAGGAGAACAGAGAAAAATTAGAAGATGTGCTAAAAAAATTTGATGCACATTGCTCTCCCAAAAAGAATGAGACCTATGAAAGATACATCTTCCGTTCTCGGACACAGCAGCAAAATGAGACTTTTGATAGCTTTATAACTGATCTGAAACTGAAAGCACAGACATGTAATTTCTCTGAGCTCAAAGCATCCATGATTCGTGACCAGATTGTGTTTGGTATTCATGATAAAAAAGTCAGGGAACGTCTGTTGAGAGAAACCGAACTAAATTTGGAAAATGCGGTGAAAATATGCCAAGCCAGCGAGCTAGCTCGAAAGCACGCGAAGACTTTCAGTGAAATCAATAATGATGCGATTGTAATGAGTGATAATGCTGCTGTCGGTGCTGTGTCCTACAAGGGGAAGAAACGTGGGCAGAACAGAAATGAAAAGCAATCGGAGGATGAAATTTTTAATTGTAAACGCTGTGGTTACAAACACCAGTTAAGACAATGCCCAGCGTTTGGAAAAATGTGCACAAAGTGTAATGGAAAGAATCACTTTGCCAAACAATGCTTTTCAAAAGTAAAAACTAAGAAAGGGCAACGAGTTAATGTAATTGAGGACACTGATTTAAGTGAGACAATTTTTGTACGAATGGTGTCATGTGACGATATCAAAAAGGATACAGAAAATGTGCAGCCCTCAGAAATGGACAATGCTGAACATAAAGTTAATGCAGTAAAAGTGGACAAATGGATGATCCCACTGCAGGTAAATGGAGCATTAGTTACCTTGAAACTAGACACTGGGGCAAAAGCAAACTTAATCAGTATGAGTGACATTAACAATATGAAAGAAAAGCCCAAAATACAGAAAAAGTCAGTACTACTGAAGGACTATAATGGACAGAAAATAGATAGCTTAGGTGTATGCACACTTAAAGTGACAGTCAAAGACAAAGTGCATCATCTCATGTTTTCTGTTGTGGCTGAAAGACTTGATTCACTACTGGGTGACAAAGCTTGTGAGGAATTAGAACTGGTCAAGAGAGTCTACCGTATAAACTGTGCCATAAGCAGACCAGATGACTCGGTGGATTCTGTAGTGAATGATTTCCAGGATGTGTTCAAAGGATTTGGAGTTCTACCATTTACTTACAAGATCTAGCTAAAGGAGGATGCTCAGCCAGTGGTACATGCTCCACGAAGAGTTCCAGCACCCCTGCGTGACCGGCTCAAGAATGAACTGGACAGAATGACCACACTAGGAGTCATCAGGAAAGTCGAAGAGCCAACAGACTGGGTTAACTCCATGGTATGTGTAAAGAAAAAGAACAATGATCTAAGAATATGCATGGATCCAAAGGACTTAAATGCAAACATAAAACGTGAACACTACCAGATTCCCAAGCGAGAAGAAATCACCAGTGAAATGTCAGGTGCCAGATACTTTACAAAGCTCGATGCCTCACAAGGATTTTGGCAACTAAAACTGGATGAAGAGAGCACCAAATACTGTACCTTCAACACACCATTTGGCAGGTATTGTTTCCTCAGAATGCCTTTCGGGATAATATCTGCATCTGAAATCTTTCATAGAGCGATGGAACACATAATTGAAGGTCTGGAAGGAGTTCGGGTCTATGTTGATGACATCATCATCTGGGGCTCCACACTGAAAGAACACAATGAGAGACTGAATAAAATGCTACAGAGCATACGCCGGAATGGACTGAAGCTCAACAAAGCCAAGTGTCAGTTTGGCGTCCAGGAAGTCACTTTCCTAAGAGATAATCTATCTGGTAAAGGAATAGAGCCAGATATGGAAAAAGTAAACGCCATACTCAAAATGCCCCGACCCACTGACAAAAAAGGAGTGCTACGCATCATGGGGATGATAAACTTCATTGGAAAGTTCATTCCTAACTTGTCAGCCAAGACAGCCTGTCTGCGAGACCTGCTACATAAAACAAATGAGTTTGCATGGACAGAAAGACATGAAGAGTGGATAAACCTCAAAACAGTGCTGACAACCACACCTGTACTCACCCTCATTGACCCAACAAAAAGAATCAAAGTGTCAACGGATGCATCAAAAGATGGCCTAGGTGCGGTCTTGCTACAAGCAGAGGGTGAAGATTGGAAGCCTGTTGCCTATGCCTCCAGGTCTATGACTGATACTGAGTGTCGATACGCCCAGATTGAAAAGGAATATCTAGGCTTGGTAGTTGGACTAGAAAAGTTTCATGGCTACATATATGGACTTCCCACCTTCACAGTTGAGACAGACCACAGCCCACTGGTTGCCATCATAAAAAAGAACCTGAATGAGATGTCTCCAAGGATTCAACGACTCATGATGAAGCTGCAAAGATATGACTTTGAACTGATCTACACACCAGGCAAATACATAGTGTTAGCAGATGCACTATCCCGAGCACCCACAATGAGTCATGTGAGCTCTACTGAAGAAGACGTGGATGTTCATGTGAGTATGGTCATTGCTGCGCTGCCCGTGTCAGACACAAAATCAAAGCAAATAGCAGAAGAAACAGTAAAAGATACAGTATTACAAACAGTAATAGAGAACATTCATCATGGTTGGCCAAAAGGTGTCCAAAATATTTTCACATAAGGTCAGAATTGAGTGTCGCAAGTGGACTATTACTAAAACAGAACAGAATAGTCATTCCACAGGCTCTACGTCAAGACATGCTCAAAAGGATTCATGAGGGACACCTCGGAATTGAAAAATGCAAAAGGAGGGCAAGAGACACTGTTTATTGGCCTGGCATAAATAAGGACATTGAGAACATGATAGGCAAATGTGAGACATGTCAGAAACACCAAAACAAACAAAGGAACCAATGATAGTAGCTGACATACCAACAGCGCCATGGCAAAAGGTTGGTATGGACCTTTTTCATTTAAGTGGTAAAGACTATCTAATAGTGATTGACTACTATTCTAACTATCCTGAGATGGCGCTGCTCTCAAGCACATCAGCAAGCAGTGTCATAATGCATGTGAAATCCATCTTCGCCAGACATGGAATTCCCAGGATTGCTGTTAGCGACAATGGTCCGTGCTTCAACTGTAAGGAATGGCAACAGTTTGCAGCACATTATGACTTTCAGCACATCACATCCAGTCCTTTATATGCTCAGTCAAATGGTAAGGCAGAGAAAGGTGTTCAAGTTCTCAAGCAGCTACTGAAGAAAGCGACAGAAAGCAAGTCTGATCCTTATCTCGCCCTGCTGAGCTACCGAGCCTCACCTTTAGACTGTGATTCTTCACCTGCTGAACTACTAATGGGTCGCAAGTTGCACACCACGCTACCCTGCTGTGCAAAAGAACAGCAAAGTGAGGAACTGAGACAGAGACTTCAACTGTTAAAGCTGAAACAGAAATCATACTATGACAAGTCATCCAAAACTCTAAAACCATTGACAAGGGATGATGTTGTCAGGATTGAGGATCCAGATGCATGGAACAGGAAAGCTACAGTTCTTGAGGAAGTAGGACCAAGGTCATACACTGTTAGAACTGAGGAAGGACAGATTCTCAGGAGGAACCACCGTTCCCTCCTAAAAACACAAGAGACTATTCAAGACCAGATTGATGACAATGCCGCAACTGCATCTTGTCATTCACCGCCAGAACAATCTCATGAAGACACATCAGACTTACCCGTGTTGAGAAGATCCACACGTGAAGTAAAAAAGCCTGATAGACTTAATCTTTGAGTACAATGTAAAGCTTTGAAAATGTGTTGACTGTTTTGAAAATGTTTATGTTTATAGAGCACTAACAAAAGTGTTACTGATATTATCTTTATTGTTTTCTTGAAAGTTGATTGATATTGATTTTGTTAAACCTCAAAGAAAGGGGGATGTAATGATCAATAACATGGCATTCTATAGTGCACACTAGGTGGAGCCATAGAGCTGTATATAGCTGTATGTATAAGACTACACTACCCAGCTGTATGTATATTAAGACTACATTACCCATGAGGCACTAGGCCACCCACAAGGCAACAGTCAAGATGGAAGCCTCTACAGATACTGTACCTAGTCCACATGTGCTCAATAAAAGTGTCTAGCAAAAGCTAGCTGTGTTCATAATAAGAATGTCTATTTATTAGTGAACATAAGACCCTCCAGTCCGTATACCACTGTTCCCCAACCTCTGGTGGAAGGCTATACCTAGGGTTGGTTATGGTAGAAACTAGGCTGAAAGCTATGACACTGAGAATGATTGCCAGGCTGTTGCTTCACTAGTCTATGGAACAACTTTCCCAACCTGGGCACCAGTCCGCAGATGTTTGTTAGGAGGACTTTGCAGGGTCGACTGAGCTGAGATTGTTTGTCCTGATCTGATGCCTGGGTCATTTCTGATGAGTCTGTCCCTTTCTTTGTCTTATTGCTTTTCAACCGGAACCTGTTGGTTGGGTTAGGTTAAAATAGAGACTTTAATGTTAATGTACTAACACTGCAAATACTGATTCCTCAGTTTTTTAAAACCTGAACACACTAAACGAATGTCAGCAATATGCAGTATACTAGCATTAGGTCATTTTATAGTTCCAGTAATTCAAGATGCAGAAACATTGCTTTTATGCATTCCAAGAAGCATGACATTTGCAAGTTTTGAAAATTGGTCACTGACAATTCAAATGTCGAAGTGCAAACTGATAACTGGTGCAAGGTGAGAATACAAGACGAGTGAGAACTCCAAAGTGTTTGGTTACAAGATTCATATCTTGATAAAAGTGGCTTTAACATTGCCGAAACAGGAGTTATTTTTGTTACACTGCATATGCAGTCACAACCCACTAAGTTTGAGAAATTAGCAAATTAGAGCAGAGGTAGTTAAGGGAAGATTTGACAAAGGTGTTTATCAGTAAATAAGGAGAAACTATTCCCAGTGGCAGAAGGGGCAGTAACCAGAGGACACAGATTTAAAGTAATTGGCAAAAGAACCAGAGGCGAGATGAGGAGACTTTTTTAAAATTTTTATAGAGAGTTATGATCTGGAATGCAAGGTGGTGGAAGCAGATTTAATAATAACTTTCAAAAGGGAATTGGATAAATACTTGAAGGGGGAAAATGTGCAGGGCTATGGGGAAAGGGCAGGATAATTAAGATAGCTCTTGCAAAGAGCCGGCACCGGCATAAAAGACCGAATGGCCTCCTTCTATGCTGTATCGTTGTATGATTCTACTTCATAATTTACAACACAAGAGACTGAATTTTGGACCACTTTACTACAACTTAGATCAGTGGTTCTCAAACTGGGGTCCGTAGAGACTTTCCAGGGGGTCCACGAAAAAACCTGCAATCGGTGATGGAGAATGAGCCGGTGCGGAGCGGCTAGGCGCTGCTGAACGGGGCTGTGAATGGTTGCCATAGCCGAGTCAGTAGAGAAGGATTTGCAGGACGGCATGCAGTAAGGAGCTGAACAAGCGATTTGGCAAGTACATCAACAACATGATGCTCAACCTTCAGCGCAAGAACAAGGAGCTGCTGGCCGAGCTTAAGAAGCTGGAGAGGGAGGAGTTCAACGCGGTAGAGAAGGTCTACCAGAACTTCCATGACCTGAAGAAGTAAGAGGACTCGGGGGGGCCAGGCTGGATAAGCTCCAATGTCAGTTCAAGCTGCTGGAGGCACAGCTGGCCCAGGTCAAGTTGGTGCGCACCCAGGAGCGCAGGTACTGGCAGCAGAAACTGGACAAACTGCAGAACTTGGACCAGGCGGAGAACACCATGCTGGACCTGGAGGAGGCCCTATGCAATATGCGCCAGGAATACAAGCAGATGGCCCGCCGCAACAAGGCGGAGCTGCAGCTCTACTGCCACAAGTTTGAGGAGAACAGCATTCCCCTGCAGAAGATCAAGAAGGAGGCAGAGGACTACCGCAACACCATGACCGACCTGTGGCTGCGGGGCGAAATGCACAAGAGAAAGAGCAGGTGATCAACCACATAAAGGAGTACAATAAGGGACCGGAGATGATGATCAAGGCACACACGGCTGATTTTGAGACTCTGCTCGGGGTTAAGAACAGACTGGAGCAAGAGAGTCCGGCTACAAGAGCCTTTTGAATCAAGTGGTGAAGAAATCGAGGGACTATTCCTCTCCGCCTTGCCTAACAGCTCCTCCCTCTAAAGCTACGGAAGATCTTAAGATGTGGTGTTAGCGCACAAGGATATTCACAGTTACAACATATATGAGGCATACTTTTATATACCGATTTTATTTTGAACTTTATAGACAATACTTAAAAGACCCTTTAAATTAGATGACAGCAATCTGAGTATTTCATTAATAACTGCCAAATCTGTTAGCAATTTAATGTGCTGATTATTTTTGGAAATTAATTGTAACCTTTGCTTTTAATTATTTGTGCTTAGTAAAGATGCATTGAGATGCCCCTATTTATGTACAAAACATTCTTCGAATGTCGGTTGTATGCAACATGTTGTAAGAACAGACTTGTTGTTCAAAACAGCTCAACTATAGTCATAATTCAAACTCGATGGATGACCTTTTGGTCACATAGCTCTATATATGCCTTAATAAGTTACAAATAGCTTTCCTGGTTGTAATTTCATCATTAGTTGGCGGTATTGATTTTGGTTCATTTTTTCTAAGAGTATTTGGCATGCGTACAATTTTTTTGTCAATCAGAAGTCTATACCTGCAATGGTTTGCAAACATGTAACAATACCGTTTTAGGCTTTCAGGTATCCTTTTCATCCAAACAAGTGTGGAAAAAGTAAAATAGCAAAATACTGCAGATGCTGGAAATCCGAAATAACAACAGAAAATGCTGGAAAAGCTCAGCAGGTCAGGCAACATCCGTGGAGAGAAATTTGAGTTGACGTTTCGGGTCGAAACCCTTATTCAAAATAGATCGAAGGCAAAGCTGCGATCGAACAAAAGAAGGAAAAGAGACAATAAAAGGTATTCGAAGCCAGATGAGATGGTAATAGGCCCATGGAGACAAAAGGCAGCTGAGATTAGGTGTGAAGTGTACTGGCAGGTAAGAGACAGCTGCCAGGTGAGAGAGAGAAACAAAAGGAAAGGGGGGGGGGGGGAGGAGGACCCACAACAAAGGGGTGGAAAAAATTATAAGTAAAAATGTAATAGGGGCCGAGGTTATGATCTGAAATTGTTGAACTCGATATTGAGTCCGGAAGGCTGCAAAGTGCCTAATCGGAAGATGAGGTGCTGTTCCTCGAGTTTATGTTGAGCTTCTGTGGAACAATACAAGAGGCCAAGGACGGTGAGGTCCGAGTGGGAATGGAGCGGTGAATTAAAATGACAGGCGACCGGAAGCTCGGGGTCACCCTTACGGACTGAACGGAGGTGTTCCGCAAAGCGGTCACCCAATCTGCGTTTGGTCTCCCCAATGTAGAGGAGACCGCATCGTGAGCAGCGAATACAGTATACTAGATTGCAAGAAGTACAAGTAAATCGCTGTTTCACCTGGAAGGGGTGTTTGGGGCCCTGGACAGTGGGAAGGGGGGAGGTATAAGGGCAGGTGTTACATCTCCTGCGCTTGCACGGGAAGGTGCCAGGCGAAGGGGAAGGGCTGTTTGGGGTGATAGAGGAGTGGACGAGGGTGTCTCGGAGGGAGCGGTCCCTACGGAATGCTGAAAGGGGAGGGGAGGGGAGGGGAGGGGAAGATGTGTTTGGTGGTGGGATCACTTTGGAGGTAGCGGAAATGGCGGAGGATGATCTGTTGAATATGGAGGCTGGTGGGGTGAAAGGTGAGGACAAGGGGAACCCTATCGTGGTTCCGGGAGGGTGGGGCAGGGGTGAGGGCAGAAGTGCGGGAGATAGAACGGACACGGTCGAGGGCCGTGTCGACCACGGTAGAGGGGAATCCTCGGTTGCGGAAAAAGGAAGACATGTTTGATCATTAAATACGTGTAACAGATGTTAACTTTACTCCTACTATTTTCCTCATTAAACCACATCATAAACAAAAACAAACAGTGGGCCAGCAGCGGCCGTAATGCCACCCACAGCAACTGGAGTCGAAGGTGGAAAAGCACAGGGCCAGCTGTTCGGAGAGAGGCCGACTGTCTGTAAAAAAAGATCCCATCCCGACTACCAGCCGGCTGCAGCAGCGTCGGGATATGGCCAAAAAGAACAGGCCCCGTAAGTCGGACATATATTACATTAGATCTGTCTGTCCATGGTCAAGGGCTGGCCAAGGAGCAAATCTGACACAATCTTGGCAGCACTTGAATACAGTTAATAACCGATGCATTTATAATTTAAAAAAATCAGTGCTTTAAAATCAATATCATTTTATATGTACATACATACTTGTGGGATACCTGGTTTGTAAAGGTCACCATAACTATACTGCAATTCATTGTCAGAAGATCCTGGTACAGTATCAATACAAGTGGGCAATAATAATTTAGACGGGGGGGGGGGGGGGGGGAAGGGGGTAACTAATCCATTTGAAAAGGGGTCCTTCAACCAAAAAAATCTGAGAACCACTAGCTTAGATGATACTAAACAATGATGTAGTACTAAGAAAGCTAAATTTATAGAACAAAAAAAAGGCAGAATTAAGTAATTCTAGGAATAACCTTAAATAGTGATTTAGTGTTTAAATATGTGGAGCAAATTTTCTTCTTAGACCACATCACTGCCTGTTGAATATGAAAACATTACTCACTTCCGATGGATGGCCTCTGTCTCGCACTTTGTCATAGAGTCATAGAGTCATAGAGTAATACAGCACGGATAGAGGCCCTTCGGCCCATCGTGTCCATGCCGGCCATCAAGCCCTGTCTAATCTAATCCCATATTCCAGCATTTGGCCCGTAGCCTTGTATGCTATGGCATTTCAAATGCTCATCCAAATGCTTCTTAAATGTTGTGAGGGTTTCTGCCTCCACAACCCTTTCAGGCAGTGAGTTCCAGACTCCAACCACCCTCTGGGTGAAAAAGTTCTTTCTCAAATCCCCTCTAAACCTCCCGCCCTTTACCTTGAATCTATGCCCCCTAGTTATTGACCCCTCTACTAAGGGGAAAAGCTCCTCAGCATCCATCCTATCTATGCCCCTCACAATTTTGTACACCTCAATCATGTCCCCCCTCAGCCTCCTCTGCTCCAAGGAAAACAAACCCAATCTGCCCAGTCTCTCTTCATAGCTGAAGCGCTCCAGCCCTGGTAACATCCTGGTGAACCTCCTCTGCACCCTCTCTAACGCGATCACATCTTTCCTGTAGTGTGGCGACCAGAACTGCACACAGTATTCCAGCTGTGGCCTAACCAGTGTTTTATACAGCTCCATCATAACCTCCTTGCTCTTATATTCTATGCCTCGGCTAATGAAGGCAAGTATCCCATATGCCTTTTTTACCACCTTATCCACCTGTTCCGCCGCCTTCAGGGATCTGTGTACCTGCACACCCAGATCCCTCTGACCCTCCGTCTTGCCTAGGGTCTTTCCCTTCATTGTGTATTCCCTTGCCTTGTTAGACCCCCCAAAGTGCATCACCTCGCACTTTTCCGGGTTAAATTCCATTTGCCACTGTTCCGCCCATCTGACCAACCCATCTATATCGTTCTGCAGACTGAGGCTACCCTCCTCGCTATTTACCACCCTACCAATTTTAGTATCATCCGCGAATTTACTGATCATACCCTTTACATTCATATCCAAGTCATTAATGTAGACCACAAACAGCAAGGGACCCAGCACCGATCCCTGTGGTACCCCACTGGCCACAGGTTTCCAGTCACAAAAACAACCTTCGACCATCACCCTCTGCCTTCTGCCACTAAGCCAGTTTTGTATCCAATGTGCCAAGGCACCCTGGATTCCATGGGCTCTTACCTTCTTGACCAGTCTCCTGTGCGGGACTTTATCGAAGGCCTTACTGAAATCCATGTATACCACATCCACTGCGTTACCCTCATCCACACACCTAGTCACCCCCTCAAAAAATTCAATCAAATTAGTCAGACATGATCTTCCCTTGACAAAGCCATGTTGACTATCCCTGATTAATCCTTGCCTCTCCAAGTGGAGACAAATTTTGTCCCTCAGGATTTTTTCCAGTAATTTTCCTACCACTGATGTTAGGCTCACTGGCCTGTAGTTCCCCGGTTTTTCCCTACTACCCTTCTTGAATAATGGTACTACATTAGCGGTTCTCCAGTCCTCTGGCAAATCCCCTGTGGCCAGAGAGGTCCTGAATATATGTGTTAGAGCCCCCGCAATCTCCTCCTTTGCCTCACACAGCAGCCTGGGGTACATTTCATCCGGGCCTGGGGATTTATCCATTTTTAGGCCAGCTAAAACCGCCAATACCTCCTCCCTCTCGATGTTAATATGTTCGAGCATATCACAGTCCCCCCGCCCTATTTCTATGTCTACATCGTCCTTCTCCATAGTGAAAACAGATGCAAAAAATTCATTTAGAACCCCTCCTACATCTTCCGGCTCCACACACAGATTGCCACTTTTGTCCCTAATGGGCCCTATTTTTTCCCTAGTTATCCTTTTACCCTTAATATACTTATAAAACATCTTCGGATTTTCCTTTATTTTGCTCGCCAGTGTTATTTCATGGCCCCTCCTTGATCTCCTAATTTCTTTTTTAAGTATCCCCCTGCACTTTTTGTACTCCTCTAGGGCTTCCTCCGTCTTTAGCCTTTTGTATCTACCAAAAGCCCTCCTTTTTTTCCTAATCCATTCCCGTATATCCCCTGACATCCACGGTTCCCTGTGGTTTTTGGAACCACTCTTGACATTTATGGGAACATGTTGCCCTTGTATGATCTCAATCTCCCTTCTGAAAGCCTCCCATTGCTCAGATGCGGATTTTCCTACAAGTAGCTGATCCCAGTCCATTTTGGCCAGATCCTGCCTTATCCTATTAAAATCGGCCTTCCCCCAATTTAGAACCTTTATTTCCGGCCCATCCCTGTCCTTTTCCATGACCACCTTAAATCTTACCATATTATGGTCACTATCACCAAAGTGCTCACCTACTAGCACTTTTTCCACTTGGCCGGCCACATTCCCTAGAATTAGGTCCAGTACCGCCCCCTCTCTTGTAGGACTTTCTACATGCTGGCTCAAAAAGCTCTCCTGGATGCACTTTAAGAATTCTACACCCTCTGAGCCTTTCACACTTTGACTATCCCAGTTAATATTGGGGAAGTTGAAATCCCCCATTATTATTACCCTATTATTTGCACATTTCTCTGAGATTTGCCTACATATCTGTTCCTCTATTTCCCCCTGACTGTTTGGAGGCCTATAGTACACTCCCAGCAAAGTGCTTGACCCCTTTTTGTTTTTAAGCTCCACCCATATGGCCTCATTAGAGGACCCTGCTAATATATCATCCCTCCTTACTGCAGTAATTGACTCCTTAATTAATATTGCGACACCCCCTCCTCTTATACCTCCCCCTCTGTCTCGCCTGAAGATTCTGTACCCCGGAATATTGAGCTGCCAGTCTTGCCCCTCCCTCAACCATGTATCTTTATCTTACTTCTCTAATCTAGAGGGTAAATTTTACAAAGTGTGCAGAGAGTCACCCATCAGAAGCACTTGTGCAGAAATCTCTCATCTCAATGATTTTCTGAGCATTAAAATTAATGGATGGAAAATCATTGGGAAGGGGACAGAGAGAGGGAGATGGAAGTGTTGTCAGGAGAAATTTCATGTCGTGTGCGCATTTGTAAAATTTATCCTTAGGAGCAAACAAGTGATCCAGTAACAAGAAGATGATGGCCTAGGAATCATGGATTACAAATTCGGCCACATAGGGTCTGTTTTTGGGTGCCAAGTGGTCCACTAAGCTCCCAATATGGTGGCCAGGAAGCGCCGTTTCCCATATTGGTAGAGGAGGTTTTTTTTTTTAGAAATAAGAGTCGTCGGTCATATGGCCCCTCGAGCCTGCTCCGCCATTCCTTCTTCTTCGGCAGTCCCTCGGAACCGAGGATGACTTGCTTCCACATTAAAAATGAGTTCTCAGGTGACTGATGAGTCCAATACAGGACCTACAGTCTCTGTCACAGGTGGGGCAGACGGTGGTTGAAGGGGTGGGTGGGTGGGGTGCTTGTGTTGACGTGCGCTCCTTGCGCTGCCTGCGCTTGGCTTCCGCTTGCTCCCGGCGAAGAGACTCGAGGTGTTCGGCGCCTTCCCGGATGCTTCTCCTCCACTTTGTGCCATCTTGGGCCAGGGATTCTCAGGTGTCGGTGGGGATGTTACACTTTTTCAAGGAGGCTTTGAGGGTGTCCTTGAAGCGTTTCCTCTGCCCACCTGGGGCTCTCTTGCCGTGCCGGAGCTCCGAGTAGAGTGCTTGTTTTGGGAGTCTCGTATCGGGCATGCGGACAATGTGACCCGTCCATCGGAGCTGATCGAGTGTGGTCAAAGCTTCGATGCTGGGGATGTTGGCCTGAGCAAGAACACTGACATTGGTGCGCCTATCCTGCCAATGGATTTGCAGGATCTTGCTGAGGCAGCATTGGTGGTACCTCTCCAGTGCTTTGAGGTGCCTGCTGTACATGGTCCATGTCTCTGAGGCATACAGCAGGGCGGGTATCACTGCTGCTCTGTAGACCATGAACTTAGTGCCGGGTTTGAGGTCCTGGTCTTCAAACACTTTCTTCCTCAGTGACCAAAGGCTGCACTGGCACACTGAAGGCGGTGTTGGACTTCGTCGTCGATGTCTGCCCTTGTTGACAGTAGGCTCCCAAGGTATGGAAAGTGGTCCACGTTTTCGAAGGCCTTGTCGTGGATTTTGATAATCGGGGGGCAGTACTGTGTGGCGGGGGCAGGTTGGTAGAGGACCTTTGTCTTACAGATGTTTCGTGTAAGACCCATGCTCTTGTACGCTTCGGTGAAGGTGTTGACGATGGATTGGTGCTCCTACAAAGTTCTTCCCCAGTGGCTACAGCTTGGGAGGTTGAACGCTGCTGAGCATCCATTAAGGACGTTTCAGATGGCCTTGGAGAATGACCTCAAACAACTCTGGGCCTAGAGAGCCCAGCTGCTGACTGCAGTATCTCGGACTGGGCGGCAGCATTCTGGGCCGGCTGGCTGACTGGCACCTGCAAGGGCTCTAGCGGATGATCAGGCATGCTGTTATCCTGAAAGAAGACAGTAGGTGCACCTTCCATGTAGCCAAGGCCACTCTGTTGGGGAACAAATGGCGGAGGAGCAGGAGAAGCCTGAAGGAAATTCCCGGAGTACATTTTTAGACTGCTATCACCAAGGTGGAGAAGCCCATGGAAACAAGCAATAGGCTGTGCTTCAAACAGCCAGCCATAGATACCAAACTATAAAAATATGTTTAGGTTAGACTTTCACACTGAATAAATTAAAGGCTAATTCCTAAGTGGTTTGGCCATCCACAGATCAGCTTTACCACTAACAAAGGAAGTAGCAACCATCTCAGAGAGACAGGTGGCTGATGCTTTTGCTAAAATAATTACCTAACTATTTAAAGTCACACGAAACTAAAGACATAAATTCCTATTTTTGTCAGAAGAACATCCCACAAAATCATGGCTTTCAACTAAAAATCAGAAATGTGCATACACAAAATGCAGAATCCTTGAAATAAAAATCAAAAATGCTTGACATACATAGTAGTTTCAGTTTCATCTGAAAACAAATATGAACAAAAAGCAAAAACTTGCAGGCGCTAAAACAAAAACAGAAAATGCCGGAAACACTAAGCAGGTCAGGCTGAATCTGCGGAGAACAAAAGATTTGTCATTTACGGTTGGACCCTTTGTCAAAACTATTCAACTTCAACCCCTACGGCTCACCTCAAAAAGATTCCGAGCTTAACATAATGCAGAAGTCTTCTTCTGCCGCCTTTTCCTCCAAGCCTACTTTATTGACAAGGCTTCCTCCTCACATTTTTTTTCCTGCCTTCAGCCTTCCCAATCCACCTGGACAACTTCCTCTGGCCTCCAACCCACTTAATTGTTTTATTGAGAACTTCCGGTATGATATTAGCCATGTCAATTTCTCTACTCTCTTCAGTCACTAACTATCTCCCTCTGAACTTGTGGTCTGTTCTCTCAGGTTCAATCCTGACACCATTATCAAACCTACTGACAAAGGGTGCACTTGGGCGGGACTGGAACCGATGTCCTAGGGGGCGTGTTTGCTAGTGCTGTTGGGGAGGGTTTAAACTAAAATGGCAGGGGACCTGTGCAGGGAGACAGAGGAAAGGGAAGCAAGGATAGAAACAAAAGACAGGAAGGAGAATAGCAAAAGTGGAAGGCAGAGAAATCAAGGGTGTAAATCAAACAGGGCCACAGTAAATAATAATTCTAAAAAGGACTAAGAGTGTTAAAAAATCAAGCCTGAAGGCTTTGGGGGAAAATTCAGTTGGTAGCGCCTCCCGTCAGCACAAGAGGGCGTTAAGTGGGGCGCAAACCAACTAGCGCCCGGACGCAGCACTGCCCATGCCTCCCGCAAAATTCAGCGGGAGGTTAGTGGTGGCGCTAACCGGTAGCGCCCTGCGGCGCTGGCGATGATGTCATTGGTGTGCGCAGCGCCCCGCTCACGATCTTCGGGAGCGCCCCCTGATTTACCGCCGGACCCTATGTCCGACGGGGTCAGGGGGGCGTACCTGCGGCCGGGGAGGCGCAAGTTAAAGGCGAGGTGCGGGGTGGCCATTTTTGTTGCTGGCCACCTGCCAGCACCTGCCTGCGCCCCCCTCCCACTCCCCGTGGAGTGCCGGCTGCGCTCCAAGAGCCCGGCACTTCTCTTGGGTGCCGGGCTCTTTTGCCTGCACTCCCGATCCCCGGGGGCCCAGGTGGGCCCCAGGTCGCGCTGCACAAGGCCCCTCCCCTTTAAGAAGGGGAGGAAGGCCTGCAATACCGCGGCTCGTGTGGCGCTGCGGCACGTAGCGCCACGATATTCACTCGCAGTGCCCCAAGAGGGAGGCGGGGCACTTCCAGTAGCGCCCCGTTTCCCTCTTGGAGTGCAACCACTCAATTTCCGGCGCGGGGGCGATAATTTTTCCGGGGCGCTACTATTAGTGCCCCGGCGAAGTTAGCGCCTCAATTGGGGCGCTACTCAATTTTTAGCCCTTTGTGTCGTAATGCAAGGAGCATTTGTAATAAGGTTGATGAAATAGCTGCGCAAATAGATGTAAACGGATGTGATATAATTGGGATTACGGAGACATGGCTTCAGGGTGACCAAGACTGGGTATTCAACATCCAGGGGTATTCAATATTCAGGAAGGACAGGAAAAAAGGAAAAGGAGGTGGGGTAGCATTGCTGGTTAAAGAGATTAACACAATAGTAAGGAAGGATATTGGCTCTGATGATGTGGTATCTGTATGGGCAGAGCTGAGAAATACCATGGGGCAGAAAACATTAGTAGGAGTTGTATACAGACCCCCAAACAGTAATGCTGAGGTTGGGGATGGCATTAAACGGGAAATTAGACGCATGCAATAAGGGCACAACAGTTATCATGGGTGACTTTAATCTATAGACAGATTGGGCTAACCAAATTAGTAACAATACTGTGCAGGAGGAATTCATAGAGTGTATACGGGATGGTTTCCTGGACCAATAGAGATCAGGCCATCTTAGACTGGGTATTATGTAATGAGAAAGGATTCATTAGCAATCTTGTTGTGCGAGGCCCCTTGGGGAGGAGCGATCATAATATGATCGAATTCTTCATTAAGATGGAGACTGAAGTAGTTGACTCAGGCACTAGGGTCCTGAATTTAAATAAAGGAAACTACGATGGTATGAGGCACAAGTTGGCTAGGATGGATTGGGGAACGTTACTTAAAGGGTTGACGGTGGATAAGCAATGGCAAACATTTATAAAGATCACATGGATGAACTACAGAATTTGTTCACCCCTGTTTGTCATAAAAATAAAACAAAAAAAGGTGACTCAACCGTGGCTAACAAGGGAAATTAGGGATAGCATAAGATCCAAGGAGGGGACATATAATTTGGCCAGAAAAAGCAGCAAACCTGAGGGTTGGGAGCAGTTTAGCATTCAGCAAAGGAGGACAAAGGGATTAATTAAGAGGGGGAAAATAGATTATGAGAGTAAGCTTGCAGGGAACATAAAATCTGACTGTAAAAGCTTCTATAGATATGTGAAGAGAAAAAGATTGGTGAAGTCAAGCGTAGGTCCCTTGCAGTCAGAATCAGGGGAATTTATAATGGGGAACAAAGAAATGGCAGACCAATTAAATACATACTTTGGTTCTGTCTTCACAAAGGAGGACACAAATGACCTCTCAGAGAGGTCGGTGAATATAGGCTCTAATGAGAGAGAGGAACTGAATGAAATCAGTATTTGTAGGGAAATGGTGTTAGGGAAATTGACGGGATTGAAGGCCGATAAATCCCCAGGGCCTGATAATCTACATCCTAGGTACTTAAGGAAGTGGCCCTGGAAATAGTAGATGCATTGCTGGTCATCTTCCAAAATTCTATGGACTCTGGAACAGTTCCCATGGATTGGAGGATAGCTAATGTAACCCCACTATTTAAAAAAGGTGGTAGAGAGAAAACGGGGAATTATAGACCGATGAGCTTGACATCGGTAGTGGCGAAAATGCTAGTCCATTATAAAAGATGTAATGGCAGCGCACTTGGAAAACAGTGACAGGATCGGACAAAGTCAACATGGATTTAGAAAAGGTAAATCATGCTCGACTAATCTACTGGAATTTTTTGAGGATGTAACTGGTAGAATAGATAAGGGAGAACCAGTGGATGTGGTGTATTTGGACTTTCAGAAGGCTTTCGATAAGATCCCGCATAAGAGATTAGCGTGCAAAGTTAAAGCACATGGGATTGGGGGTAAGGTACTGTCTTGGATAGAGAACTGGTTGGCAGACAGGAAGCAAAGAGTTGGAATAAACGTGTCTTTTTCTGAGTGGCAGGCAGTGACTAGCGGGGTACCACAGGGATCGGTGCTAGGACCCCAGCTATTCACAATATATATCACAGAAATCACAGAAACCCCACAGTGCAGATAGAGGCCATTTCGGCCCATCGAGCCTGCACCGACACATATCCCACCCGATCCCCGTAACCCCTACACCAACACATATCCCACCCTATCCCCTGTAACCACACGTATTTAATCCCCCTAACACTAAGGGTCAATTTATCATAGCCAATCACCCTAACTCGCACATCTTTGGACTGTGGGAGGAAACCGGAGCACCCGGAGGAAACCCACGCAAACACGGGAAGAATGTGCAAACTCCACACAGACAGTTGCCCGAGGCCGGATTCGAACCCGGGTCCCTGGCGCTGTGAGGCAACAGTGCTAACCACTATGCCACCATATAAATGATCTAGACGAGGGAATTAGATGTAATATCTCCAAGTTTGCAGACGACACAAAAGCTGGGTGTGCGTGTGTGCTGTGAGGAGGATGCCGAGAAACTCCAGTATGATTTGGACAGGTTGGGTGATTGGGCAGATGCATGGCAAATGCAGTATAATGTGGATAAATGCGAGGATATCCACTTCGGTGGCAAAAACAGGAAGACAGATTATCTGAACGGCAATAGATTGGGAAAAGGGGAAGTGCAACGAGACCTGGGTGTCCTTGTGCATCAGTCGCTAAAGGTAAATATGCAGGTGCAGCAGGCGGTTAAGAAGGCAAATGGTATGTTGGCCTTCATAACGAGAGGATTCGAGTACAGGACCAAGGATGTCTTGCTGCAGTTGTACAGGGCCTCGGTGAAACCACACCTTGAGTATTGTGTGCAGTTTTGGTCGCCTTATCTGAGGAAGGATGTTCTTGCCATGGAGAGAGTGCAGCGAAGATTCACCAGACTGATACCTGGGATTGGTATGAGGTGAGATTGCGTCAATTAGGCTTATATTCACTAGAGTTTAGAAGAATGAGAGGGGATCTCACTGAAACTTATAAAATTCTAACAGGACTAGACAGACTAGATGCAGGAAGGATGTTCCTGATGGCAGGGGAGTCCAGAACCAGGGGTCACAGTCTAAGGATAAGGGGTAAGCCATTTAGGACTGAGATGAGGAAGAATTTCTTCACCCAGAGAGTGGTGAACCTGTGGAATTCTCTACCACACAAGGCAGTTGAGGCCAATTCATTAAATATATTCAAGAAGGAGTTAGATATATTTCTTAAGGCTAAAGGGATCAAGGGATATGGGGACAAAGCAGGGACAGGGTACTGAATTTGGATGATCAGCCATTATTGCATTAAATGGCGGAACAGGCTCGAGGGGCCGAATGGCCTACTCCTGCTCCTGTCTTCTATGTTCCTAAGGCAGAAGGATCTCTATCTCACCAAGACTGAATGCTAACTCTCTGACAACTCCTCCCATCTCCCCTGGACCACGACCCCACTGCTGAATATCAAGCCAACTTTTTCCAGACTGTCACTGATCTCATCTCTGGAGATCTTCCTGCCATGTCCTCTAACCTCAGTTCCACAACAACGCACAGCCCACTTCTACCTCCTCCCATGATACACAGGTGGGACTGTCCTGGTAGGCTTATCATTTCAGCCTGCTCCTATCCCACCCAAATGATTTAATCTTATCTTAACTCTACTTTTCTCCCCCTCCCCCCACTTGTCCAGCCCCTACCCACCTACATCTGTGACTCCTCTAACTCCCTCTGCCACCTTACCAAATTCCAGTTTTGTGGTACTAACCATCTTTTTATTACAGATGCACAGTCCCTCTTCACCTCCATCTTTCACTAGGACAGCCAGCTTCTGCCACATGGGTCCTAGTTATCCCTGTTTTCTTGTAGTTTATGTTGAACATTCTTTGTTCCAGACTTACTCCCGTCCCCTCTCCGACCTCTTTTTCCATTACATTGGTGACTGTCAGTGCTGCTTCCTGCTCTCACCCTGATCTACAGTTATCTGACCGTTTTGACAAGGGTCCACACCTGAAGCCTAGACTCCTCTGTTCTCTCCACAGATGTCAACCTGGCTAAAGGTGAAATTCCTCTTGACAATCAATGGGCTCCGATGGGAGTGGACTGGCCACTGGCCTCCCCTCATTGTGGCCCAAGTGAGTAGGAGATCAGAGCTCTGGCCTCTTAATATTGTGTTGACATACAGCGGGATGCTTGTGTCCGATGGGAGCGGAGTGGCGACTCCTTGTCCCCAATTGCATTTTGCTAGTTCTCCTGGTAACGAGTTGTGAATCAGGCTAACGACCTGTCTACGTAAAAAGAGTCTTTGTTACGGAAACAATCCAGAGCACAATCTACTGGATATAAAAGCAGTGGAAGAAATGGGTTGGCTCGTGCACTGCAAGGCATGGAAGAGAAAGAACAACAACTTGCATTTATGTAGCGCCTTTAATGTTGCAAAATATCCCAAGGCATTTCACAGACGAGCAATCGGACAGAACATTTTAAATCGAGTCAAAAAGGAGATATTAGGACATGTGTCCAAAAGCTTGGTCAAGCAGGTAGATTTAAGGGGTGTCTTAAAAGGAGGAGAGGGGGAGGCAGAGTGGTTTATGGAGGGAATTCCAGAATTTAGGGACTAGACAGCTGAAGGCACAGCCACCAATGGCGGGGCAAAGGAAGCGGGGTTGCACAACAGGCCCGAATTGTAGGAATGCAGATTTCTGGGAGGGTTGTAGCGCTGATGGAGGTTACAGAGATAGTGAGGGTTTCAATGATAGTGAGGGTTTCAGTAGCTGATGGGCTGAGGCAGGAGCAGAGATGGGTGATATCACAGAGGTGGAGGTAGGCGGTCTTAGCAATGGAGAGACTATGGGTCAGAGTCTCACCTTGGGGGTCAAACAGGACACGGAAGAAAAACATCTGCTGGAAGGTACAATTTCTCGGATTTCTGAAATTCTGCAGGCCTACACAAATAACATTTTGCGCAGCCAACAATTTGACGTCATCAGTTTTTGAAGATTATCAGCTTAAGAGATCACAGAAAAGGAAATACTGCAAAAAAAAAGCAACAAATACAAAAAATAAGTTCAGCGAGGGAACAAGCTCTTAACCAGTAGAGCTGAACTTCTTTACATGAGAAGACATTTAAGATGATGTGCATGCACCTACTGTCTAATCAAGAGTAGCACAGCTGACAGTACTGGTTTAAAAGCAATGCTGAGCCCGATGTTGTGCTCAGATGGATTTTCAGTGGGAACAGTCACCAAGCATTTGCTGCTTCTGCCATGCATGCCAATCTAGGTCCTTCACACTTACCTTTTCCAAACCTATTATTTTGAAATTCACGGGAAATTTTGAGTTAGGTGGCACAACGATTACAAAGGTCTTCAGGACATAAGATTTTAATGTAGCCAAGGTAATGGGATGAAATTCTTCTCTCTCAGACAGCATTCAGGGTTCCAAATGAAATGAGTTGAGATAGAATCAATCCAGTCCTTCGACAAATTTCACTCAAAATGAATTCAGACATGTTTAGTATTCACTTGCACAATCCTGTTTTAATTGCCACAATTGTACATGTTGCCCAGATGGAAACCTTGCAGTTCATAAAGTCAGTAAGACTGGGTCCTTATAGGGTTACATGGGTTTTATCAATTGAGCTCCGAGTAAGCTTGTAAAATAAAATGACATAGCCCTCTCATTCTGTTGCCGACGACTCATGGGGAAAGTAATGAAATTGTTTGCCTTGGGAACAATGCATCAGTCACCTGGCTAATACACCTGGGAACTGCAGATTGACTTACATTGCTAATGTCCCCTTTGGCAGCTTGGAATGAACCAGATGCAAAAAAGGTTGATGACTTTGGTGACCTTTACAGTCATCTATGGTGCAGTCCCTGTGGTGGAGGCCATCTGAGATTCAGATTCAACACAATTCTGTCACTATCTCCCTAGTGAAGCAGAGAGTCCAAGGGCAGTTTGCCTAGAACATTCCAACCTAGGTATGCTTTGGCCCATAGGTGTGGCTTATGGATACAGGCAGTGATTCAATTCAACCTGCCTCGCATCTGTCCTTTTATCTTTTTCCTCATCTGTGAAATAACACAGAAAAGAGAAGAATCCAAATGGGAATGCGCAGTTTCAAAATTATAACTGCAGCAATTAAAAGTCTGGCAGCTAAAATATTTTAACAAAGACCTGAAAATAATGTGACAAAAAAATAGCATTGAAAATAGCACACATTACAAACTAAATACAAGTCACATCTTCAGACATCGGTGAAGAACAGTCTAAAATGTGCATGGCCCCAAGGCCTATTTTATATAAATGAACTCAAGGCACAGGATTCATAGAATCATACAGCACAGGAGACCATTCGGCCTATCGTGCCAGTGCCAGCTCTTTGAAAGAGCTATCCAATTAATCCCACTCACCTGCTCTTTCCCCATAGCCCTCCAACTTTTTCTTTTCAGGTATATATGCAATTGCCTTTTGCAAGTTTTTTTCAAATTCTTTCACAGGATGTGGGTGTCACTGGCAAGGCCAGCATTTACTGCCCATCACTAATTGCCCTCGAGAAGGTGGTGGTGAGTCGCCTTCTTGAACCACTGCAGTCCGTGTGGTGAAGGCACTCCCACAGTGCTGTTAGGGAGGGAGTTCCAGGATTTTGACCCAACGACGATGAAGGAACGGTGATATATTTCAAAATCAGGATGGTGTGTGACTTGGAGGGGAACTTGGAGGTGGTGGTGTTCCAATGCACCTGCTGCCCTTATCCTTCTAGGTGGTAGAGGTTGCGGGTTTGGGAGGTGCTGCCAAAGAAGCCTTGGCGAGTTGCTGCAGTGCATTGTGTAGATGGTACACACTGCAGACATGGTGCGCCGGTGGTGGAGGGAGTGAATGTTTAAGGTGGTGGATGGGGTGCCAATCAAATGGGCTGCTTTGTCCTGGGTGGTGTCTAGTTTCTTGAATGTTGTTGGAGCTGCACTCATCCAGGCAAGTGGACAGTATTCCATCACACTCCTGGCTTGTGCCTTGTAGATGGTGGAAAGGCTTTGGAGAGTTAGGTGGCGAGTCACTCGCCATAGAATACCCAGCCTCGGACCTGGTCTTGTAGCTACAGTATTTATGTCGATGGTCCAGTTAAGTTTCTGGTCAATGGTGAGCTCCAGGATGTTGATGGTGGGGGATTTGACGATGGTAATGCCATTGAATGTCATGGGGAGATAGTTAGACTTTCTCTTGTTGGAGATGGTCATTGCCTAGCACTTGCATGGCACGATTGTTACTTGCCATTTATTAGCCCAAGTCTGAATGTTGTCCAGATCTTGCTGCATGCGGGCATGGATGGCTTCATTATCTGAGGAGTTGTGAATGGAATTGAACTGTTACTATTGAATTTGCTTCCCCAATCCTTTTAAGCAGTGAATTCCAGAACATCATAATTCGCAGTGTGAAAAATTCTCATCTCTAGTTATTTTGCCAATTATCTTAAAGCTGTGTTACTGAACCTCCTGCAAGTGGAAACAGTTTCTCCTTATTTACTATGTCAAACCCTTCATTCCTGGAGAGGTCCGGTAGAGAGAGGATGTAATGTTTTTCATGAGTAGTGTGCCATATATCAGCAGTCACTGTGTATAGCATTTCAATTTAAAATTCTTGTGTTTAAATCCTTTCATAGCCTTGCTGCTCACTATCTCTAAACTCCTTCAACCCTGTAACACCCCAAAACTTTACGTTCTTCCAAATCTTGAGCCTCTCCCCCTCCCTTCGCCGTACCATTGGAGGGTGTGCCTTCAACCATCTAGGCCCTATGTTCTGCAATTCCCTCCATAAACCTCCCTGCCTATCCATCTCCTTTCCACCTCTTTGACCAAGCTCTTAGTCAACCCTCCTAACATATCCTCCTCTGGCTTGATGTCCATTTTTGTCATGACTATGCTTCTGTGAAGGGCCTTGGGACATTTTTCTACGTTAAAGGCGCTATATAAATGCAACTTCTTGTTGTTGCTCTTGAGTTATTCTGCTGATAATAAAAAGGTTAAAGACAGTGGCCACGATATTTACAGGGAGGCGGGAAGGGTATGCGTCAGCGACGGGGAAACCCTAGGAAGGCAGAGGTCTTGCCAAATTTAACTCATGAGAATTTTTTACTCCATTTCCCGATTGAGAGGCTGTCCGGCTGCCGGACGGGAAAGCCTGCAGTATCAATAGTCCTCTCAACAGCTTTTGTTCCTGGAATACAATAAACAGTTTCACCATAATCAATGGGATAGGACAGCTGCCAAATAAGGCAGTGGATTTAGCCTGCATCTGAAAACTATGCCATTTTTTCTCACATTGTAAGTGTAAGTGCATCTTCTGATGCAATTAAATTAGAAATTGATTACTTTTCTGGGAAGATGGGTTTTATATCAGAATAAGTACAGGAAACTTTTGTTTAACCGGAGGTTAAAAGTCTGGAAAGCTCTATCTACCGGCAAAATTCAGGAGCCGTTTTCTATAGGTTTTTTTACTTCTCGTTGCTTTTCTTTTCCCAGTCAGGCTCTGCAAGGTCTGTAGCTAAGCAACCGCTTCAGCTAGAGACACTTGCAGCTGCAGCCGACTGTTTTGAAGCTGTTGCTAAGCAACAGGGTTTGTTGATTCACACGGAGCTGAAAAGCTGTGTATGTTTCAACATTAGGGCTGGATTGTACGGCAGTTTTGATCTAACGGCACCAGCTCGGTCCCGTCAGTGCCGGATACCAGAAAGTTTCCTGTAATGGCTATTTCAAAAATTGTTGTCAGAAGTTGTATCAACATAGCACAGTGATTCTTCTGTGGAATTTACAGCGGTCTTGGAATATTAGTACTTAGCTGATATTTTACATATCAATTGTAACATATTCATTATTTTTGTTGTTATAAAAGATCTGTCATCTAATAAGTGCCTTTAGCAGTATCTGAGAGGGGAGGTACAGACAGGATATGTAATTTAATATTGTGGCAGGCAAATGCAGGTTTTACTAATCACTCAAGTGCACACTTAGTCCATGCCAGGATAATTTCCAGGCTTAAAGGACTACAAACCTTGATGTGTAAATATATGTATATTTGAGTGGTGTGTGATCCTCTATAAGAAATGGGGAGCGGGCAGCAAAGTGGAGTTGAGGCCAAGATCAGATCAGCCATGAGCAGGCTCGAGGGGACAAATGGCCTACTCCTGCTCCTATTTCTTATAAAGAACATACGAAAAGATAGGGATGAGAAAAGGGCATTTGAGCCATCAAAACTCATCTCTCTAACCTATTAATTTCCTGTTTTTGGATTTACTGTCCAGTCTTGCAGATGATTCCAAACATGTAATTTTAGTAAAGGAGTCATTTCTGTTAACTAGATAAGTTGGCACCTTTTAGAGGCATCACACCCGAAAATATAACATCTCAGGATGCTACATTTAAGTGAGTGATTACCTGAAATGAAGATAGGCAATGTCTACACTTACCACGTCATGTCTCAAATTACTCATATACTGTATTCCAAAATGTTATTTTCTGGAAGAAATCTACCTAATTTGCATTTGAATGAATCACAAAGGCAAAGAGAAACTTAAAGTGTGAGACAGAAACAATGAGAAGTATAAAGTGATATGAATAACAAGGAGAAAACTGAGAGAGAGAATGCACACAAGAGAGAGTGGAAGACAGAGACAGAAAGCAACACAAAAACAATTAAACAGTGGGAGAGAAGCAGTTTTTTTGTTCCTGATTATCAACTGTATTATAGTACATTGTCTTACACTGTATAATACCCTAGTCATTAGAAAATAGTGCATCGTCCCACTCATCATAAGCTACAGCACAAGAGGTCAGCTCCTCGGTTTTAAATTTACTTCTCACTAATTTAAGTTTATGTTTTTGGTCCTACTATCCTGTCTTACTATGAAATAGTAGTCTGGATTTATCGTATCCATAACTATTTAAAAATTGTATTTCTTCAAAGCTCATTCTTCTACTGCGATAATCTGGTTATTCTCAGAAAATGTTCCAATGTCCGTAAATGTTTTTAGTAGTACAGTGACCCGAGCTTGACCGTGCTCCAAATAAGTTCACTCTATACTTAGGATGCATTTTGTTCCTCTAATTGCACCTTGTGGCTCTCAAAAACACCCTACAGCAATTCACAGGCCATGAAAATGGCAGCCATTTTACATGTAGCAAGACCCTACAAAAAGCAATGACTAGATAGTTTGATTTTTGGTAGTGTTGGTTGAGGGAGGAATTTTGGCTCCAATCCAGAACTCTGCTTATGTAAATTGGGCATGTTCTCACTGGAAGCGAGAAGTGCAAAAAGGATATTGCAGCTATTGAAAGGATACGGAAGAGAGCAACCAGATTGAGGGGATGCAGGGATTGGATTATGATGAGCAGAGAGGTGGTATGATTGCTGCTTTTAGGACTCTAAAGGAACTAGATAATGCAGACCATGAGAAACTATCTTACCTTGTTCAGAACTGCAGAACCAGAGGACACGGCCTGCGGTCGAAGGAGGGTAAATGCAAAATTAATGTGCGGAAACAGTATTCCAGTGAGTGAATGGCCAATCTATGGAACAGACTTCCATGGGAGACGGTGGAAGCAGTTAATATTAGTACATTCAAATGCAAATTAGATGGATTACTTTCAGAAATAACACTTTGGGATACAGTATATGAGTAATTTGAGACACAGTATATGAGTAATTTGAGACATGACATGGTAAGTTTAGCATTCTTTGGAGTAAAAGGGTACCTTTGGACCTATGGATCCCAAAGCTCTCCACCACTGGAGTTTTCCTCATGTCATTTCTGGGTCTGTTGTAGACTAATTGATTGCTATGATTAGTTAACAACATCCATTATTATTGTATAATGCGACTACCAGGATGGTAGAAAGCAAACTAGATGGACCGTAGTCTTTTTTCGTCTTAGGCAATTCAGGGCTGATGTCAGCAAACACTTCTTCACACAAAGGATGGTGGAAATATGGCACTCTGTCCCCCAAAAAGCTGTTGAGACTAGGGCCTAGAAATTCAGTTGCGTTCGCCAGCCGTTAGCGCCATAAGAGGGGTAGATTTGGAGCGCTAGGCACTTAGCGCCCGGGCGCAGACCGATCTGCGCCTACGCCCAACTTCAGTTGACATTTAGCGCCGGCGCAAAGTGTTTGCGCCCACTCAGCTGCGCGCGCAGCTTAGGACGTCATTTCGTCGTGCAACGCTGTTTGTGCGCCCCAAACCGGAACTTCAGTGGCGCCCGCCCAATGTGGGCATGACGCTGTTAAGAACTGTGAAGTGGAACGCAGCAGAGGCCCTGCGGGCCTCGGGGAGCGCTAATTAAAGGGCACTTAGACTGGACTATAAAGGCCAGCCATTTTGCTGCAATGACTTTAGTGCTTTGGATTTCTGGACAGAGACCAAGGAACAGACCTTACTGATTTGGGACAACATAGGAGGTATTTTTGGCTTCTGGCCAGAGCTTGGAAATTTGACTCATTGTGATTTCACTGTTTGCAAGTATATTATGGGGGCTGCATGGGGTTCCAACCCTCAGTTCCAGCATTATGTGCGAAGGGCTCGCAGACGCTGTGTGAGAGGGGCAGCCATGCCTAGACGCAGAGGGGCCATCAGGCGTCGGCAACGTAGGCCTTACCCACTCAGGGAATACCGGCAGCAGGTGTCCTATCTCACCATGACTGCCGCGCATTGTGTTAAGAGGCTGCGCTTCAGAAGGGAGGTGGTTGCAGAGATCTGCCAGCTGCTTCACAGAGATCTGCGTCCACAGCTGATGTGCAGGACGTCTCTGTCGGTGGAAGTGAAGGTCACGGTGGCTCTTAACTTTTATGCAAGCGGCTCCTTTCAAGCCGCTGCTGGGGACATAGCGAACATCTCCCAGTTCGCCGTGCATCGCTGCATCCGGCAGGTCACCGATGCCCTTTTCGCAAGGAGACACCAATTCATCTCCTTCCCCATGACCCTAGAGAGGCAGGAGCAGCGTGCAGTCGGATTTGCCAGGATCGCCGACTTCCCCATGGTGCAGGGCGCCATTGACTGCACGCATGTGGCTATGCGGGCACCTATCGACAATGCCGAGGATTACCGCAACCGGAAGGGCTACCATTCCCTCAATGTACAGCTGGTGTGTGACCACAGGCAGCGCATCCTAGCTGTCAATGCCCGCTTTCCAGGAAGCAGCCACGATGCATTTATCCTGCGCCAGACTACTGTGGCTGACATGTTCCAGGCACAGCCTCCCCCAAGGGGATGGCTTATCGGGGACAAGGGCTACCCTTTGTGTACATGGCTCATGACCCCGCTCCGCGCGCCCAGGACCCCTGCTGAGGAGGCATACAACGAAAGCCATCAAGCCACAAGGAACATCATAGAGCAAACGATTGGCGTCCTCAAGCAACGGTTCCGCTGCCTGGATCGTTCCGGCGGATCTCTACAGTATTCGCCGGATAGAGTCTCCCAGTTCGTCGTCGTTTGCTGCATGCTGCACAACCTGGCTATCCGCAGGACTCAGGCACTGCCACCTCACGTTGGCCCACCACCTCAGGAGGACGAGCAGGAGGACCATGAGGAGGAGGAGGAGGAGTACCAGCCCAGGAGGGAGCCACAAGGTCCAAGGGCCGTCCGCCGGCGGCTTATTGAACGACACTTCTAGGCCCCCTGTCAGGGAATGGCTTGTGGCAATGAACGCACCTGAATGCAGCCGCTCCGCAAGCCCTCAGCCGGTTAACGCAACAACCACTTGAAACATTACACATGGACAAGCTGAATAAATAAAAAGCTTTATTTAACAAACTCAGGGCCCTTCCCACATGAAACACAAAAACAGACAAGACCCCCAAAAAACAGTCAAAAACATATCTCACTCCCACAACTTGGGGAGGAATAACAAAACTTGTCCATCCAATTGGCCTTCATCCTCGGCCTTACCAAGACTAACCCCCCCATACAGAACACAAACACCCCCATCTAAAAAAACATTTGCCTTCATCTTCGGCCTTACCAAAATAAACCCCCCCCATACAGAACACAAACACCCCCATATAAGAAAGCATTTGGCAACACACTCTACTTGGTGTGCCGAGAGGGCGAGTCCTTGTGCAGGCTTGTCCGGCCCCTGCCCGACCTGCTGCTCCGCCTCAACCTGGGCCCTGTGGGTGTTGCAAGGCTGGGGGAAGGCTCCTGAGGGGCACAATGCGTGACGGCAGATGCCCTTGGGGGTCGGCCTAGACGAGGTCCGGCCCTGGTGGGGCCGGCTGCTGACTGCTGCAGCTGTGGCTGGGCAGCATCAGTCTCTCCAGCAGCTCGTCGCAGCTTTGCTGGGGGAGTGGCAGTGGCGGCTGCAGCAATGGGGGCAAGCTGGCTGATGCCAGGCGCTCGCTGGTCGCCAGAGACACTGGCACTCGGCCGGGCTGGCACTGCAGCAAGCGCAGCAATCTGGTGAAGGCCAGACCGCTGTGCTGCAGCAGTGCGGCGGGTGCCGTGACGATGCGTCCGTGACACAGCGAGTGTGGCAGAAGTGAGTGCCCGTACTGCCCTGGTCTGTGCCCGCATCAGACCAGCCAGTGTCTGCACGGCACCACTCATGAACTCTCGACTCGCGTCCTGTGCTACCGCGAGTTGTTCGACACCCCTGGCCTGTGAGTCCCCGAAATCGGCCACACTATGAGCCAGGGACTCAATGGCCTGAGGCAACTGTCCCACAACCCCCATGAACTCGGTGTGGCGCCGCTCCGAGTCCGCGGACATTTGATCAAGGAGCCGCACCTCCTGGGCGAGGACCGTCTCTGGACTGGAGGCTGGACTCTCCCTCTGGGGAGAAGGCCGCCGAGCTGGCCGACCCTTCCCGCGTGGCTGGACGCCACTGGGCCCAGCAACTGCCCTCCCCTGCAACACTTCCCCCCTCTGGGGAGAAGGCAGCCGTGCTGCCCGACCCTTCCCGCGTGGCTGGACGCCACTGGACACAGGAGCTACACCCCCCTGCAACACTTCCCCCTGGCTCTCTTCCAGGCAAGACGTGTCCCCTCCATTGCCATCCCCTGGCGCGGATGAGGGTTCCCCCGATGTGCCGCCTTCCTCTTGGTCCTCGTCGTCCTCCTCTTCCGAGGGACTGACACTCGCAGCTTCAGGGACCTCCTCCTCACCAGCTGAAAGCAGGAAGGCACAAGAGTAGCTTTAGAGTGAGGACAGGGCGTCAGCGAGGGAGGCATGAGTGGTGGCATTATGCGCATTGGTGGGACAGTGGCAAAGGATGTAGATCTGAAGCGCAAGGGGAACGAGAGAGGTCCAAACGGTCATGTCCTTACCATTGGCGCCCAGCACAGGGTCGGCATCTCCAATAGCAACGGGGCCAATCACCCGGGCACGCATGAGTCGAGCCACGCGCTCCTCCAGGTCACTGAGCTCCTGGAACTGGACACGGCCTCCCCCGGTGACAGTCCGGCTCTTCAGATTCTGCGCCAGCTTGGCCTGCAAGAGAAAGGACGGCCTCTAAGTACCGTGTGGTGCCCTGTTGTTGTGTGCACTGCCTCCCATGGTCGAATAGCTTGGCCAGTGTGGTTCCCTGTTGTTGTGTGTACTGCCTCCCATGGTCGAATAGCTTGGCCAGTGTGGTTCCCTGTTGTTGTGTGCACTGCCTCCCATGGTCGAATAGCTTGGCCAGTGTGTCAAGTGCAGAAAGTGCTATTGATGATCATGCCAGTGCCATAGCTGCGGGAGGAGGGCTGGCCATTAGGCCTTTGAGGTCCCTTTGCCCATAATGTGAGGTGCACATGCAAGGATGAGGAGGACACTGGAAAGGGTACTCACCCTGACCAACCGAGTGAGGTCGTTGAACTTCTTCCGGCATTGGTCACCAGTCCTGGGGACATCGCTGTTGGCTGTGACCCTCTGGGCGATTTCCCTCCAGGCTCTCCTGTACAGCCTCTTGGGAGCCTTCTTGCCACTGTCCGGGCACAAGATATCTCTGTTCTTCTCCAAACCCCTAAGCAGCACCCTCAAAGCATGGGCAGAGAAGCGCTGCGCTCGCTGACGGGCCCTCTGCATCGTTGCTGGCGCTATTTCTCTCCAGCAGCAGTGTTTAGGCCTAGCTGGAGGGCTCCAGTATCCAGGGCGTGGCAGCAGATCAAGTCGACCCTTCCCCCTTTAAGAGCTGGCCGGCATCAGGGTGTCTGCTGTCAATCAAAACATGACCGCACCTGCGCTGCGCCCGGCCTCGGCGGTATCAGTCTGCACCGCCGGCTTAGCGCCTAAAGATAGGTGTGCAACGCCAGTTTTAGCACTCGCCCAAACTCCTTGCCCAAAGCTACTGAATATCGGCGAACTGGCCTCCACTTTCCGGCGGGCGCAAACTTTAGCGCCCGCCCGACTTTACCGCCCCAAACGTGGCTATACTGAATTTCTAGGCCTAGGTCCATTGAAAATGTCAAAACTGAGATGGATAGATGGCAAGGGTATTAAGGGTTACGCAACCAAGGCGGGTAGATGGAGTCAAGATACAGATCAACCCTGATCTAATTGAATGGCAGGACAGGCTCAAGGGGCTGAATGGCCTACTCCCGTTCTTATTTACCTTCTTATGTTCCTATGAATGAAAACGGATAACGCTGGCCTACTGAGCACCGGGAATCAATCTAAATTGAGCAGTATGCTTCATTTAAATTAGATTGGTGAGCTGTGGACACCTGTTGTGCATGAGATCACAGAATTACCAGACCACCATCTTGCCCTGGGGACTTTTTAGTTTGAAGTTCCTTTAATTAATCAACTGTCTCCAGCACACTGATTTGAAAATCCTTCAGGATACCAAAGAAAATCCTCTTCAGTGAATATTTAAAAAAATATTTAATGGCTTTGATTTTTTACGGGGGTGGGGAGGGTGGGGGTGCGGGACAAGTCTGGTAAAGGGTGGTGCATCCAGCCAGGTTGGGGACATTTAAATAAAACTTCCAGGACTCCCGCCCAACACTCGGCTAGATTTACTACCTGGCTGGCAGGTGGGAGTGGGAATTTAGCCACGGGGCTGGGGATTCCTTTAACATTGGAGGGTTGGGGATTTCCTTGACATTGGGGGCTGCAGATTCCCCGAAGTTCAGGAGGGGGGATGCCGGGGCTGGGGAGATCCCAAGAACTTCTTGAGGGGCTTGGGGGATGGGGTGGGGAGCACTCCTGCTCCTCCTGGCCCACATCGGGCAAGCAGACAGCATGGGGCTCCACATGCGTGGACGTTTAAATTACATGTCGCCGAGTCCCATGGCGCCGATGACATAAATGGGCAGTGAGTTTTGAATCTTAAGTAGGCCCTCGCCTGCTTTTAGTGGGAGCCTCGTCCAGGGCCTGAATCGCTGCCGTAAACATTATGCCGGCCTGGAATGCAGCGGGATCTTTATTTTTAGGATTTTAACCCTTCGCCTGACTCTCTCCTGCCCGCCCGGGGTGGGGGTGGTTTAAAGATTAAGGCCAATATTTCAACTATATTATTCCATTCTTCAAACTTACTGACACATGTCTTATAGAATTGCAACTCTCTTTCTAACTATTGTTATGTGACACTGGAAGCAAGTTTTAATGCGGTGCTTCTCAACTTTTCTACATTAGAGTCCATTTAATATCTATTTTACATGTTTTAGCAAATACCTATTCTCCTCCTACAGTTCTCCCTTCTGCGTTCTCTGTGTGCTATGTACAGATTGTTTCTCTTGCTCCTATTTTAACTGCTTTATTTACTTTGTACCATAACTTACCCAGAAATGAAAACTTCACAGATGGCAATATTAAAAAGAGACTGCTTCAAATTGCTGAATATGAGGGGAGGGGTTATGGTAAAAAAAATAAAAGCAAATGGGAGAAGGAAATTAAAGGTCACACATTGCACTGCTGACAACACAGATGTACATCCTGACTAAGCTGTTAACATATAAAAAAAAGACACTGCATGGGCAGCACAGACATGGTAAACTTTTAATGGGCAGTATTTAAATTTTTGGTAACAGCACGCCTTTTGCTGAATTATCTATGACTATGGTGTAATGATGTATTTAATGTTTTACTGACTAAACTAAGCAAAAATTATTCTGGTTATGTGGGAAAATACAGCACTAATTTGGGTATGTAATAACTATGTTCTCCAAAAACACTGAAAAGGTTATATTTTTATCTTAACATAGAAGTTCAACTTAATAGTTGTGCAGATACAAAACCAAAAAAGTACCAGCCTTACAAGATTAGGAAGAGAGCACACAGAGTAAAGAGGCTGGAATTTCAGTTACATAGAAACTGGAAGGATTAATTATCCACAAAATACCTGAGCCAGTTGGGATACATCCTAGGCTCAATGAATTATAGGAGGAAATTAGTGCTCTTTTGGTTGATATTTTTCAGAGCTCAATTAATAGTGGAGATGTACCTGAGCAATGGAGGTGGAAAATATAGTTCCATTGTTCAGAATAAGGCACAAACTTGGTAATTACAGGCCAATTAGTCTAACAATTAGTGGGACAGATGGTTGAGCTCACTGAAAAATGCTGAAAATGAACATTTAAAGAGCGCAGGTATTATGGAGATCAGTCTGCACAGTTTTAGAAGCAATAGGTCTTCAGTACTTTACAAACCTACTGGAATTCTTTGACGATGCATCCAAGTGGACCAGGAAAATCCAATAGATGTACAGGAAACTTCGCGATACCCGGCACCGACGGGACCGGCGTGATGCCGATCTATGAAAACTTCCGGACAGACCAGCGCTAATGTTGAAGGATACGGAGGTTTTCATCTCCGTATCTGACAACAAACACTGTTGCTTAGCAACAGCTTGTAAACAGTCGGCCCCCGTACCTTGGAAGCGTCTCTGTATCTTAGCAACAGCTTCAGAGAGGCTTTCCAGAGACTGACTATTTTAAAAAATGCTAGCAGAAGGAAAAAAAAGAAAAAAAACCTAACAAAACGGCTGCTGATTTCTGCCGTTAGATCGAGGTTTCCGGACATACAACTTCCGGATAAACCAAAGTTTCCTGTAGTCTACTTAGATTTCCAAAAGTTGCTCAATAAAGTCCTAATACAGTAAACTCTTGTTTAAACAGCACTTAATAATTCGGAATACTTTAATAACCAGCAAAATAGATAACCGGTAATCTTGCCGAATCCATCCAGCACTCGTTTTGCCGAGTCCGAGTCTCCCGCGGTGGCCGAGTTAGTCAGTGGTTTTAATTTTTGTTTGTGTTAAAAATTGCCTTGGTAGGTATACCTCTTTGTTATCCAGAATTTTTCATCAACTGGCACCATCCTGGTCTCATGGGTGCCGGATAAGAAAGAGTTTACTGTACAGTGCATCAAAAGGACCCCAATTGCATTTTACCTGGTGCCTCAGCGGGAAAGCTGCCGCAGTCGGTCTGTAGATGGAACACGGCCTTCCAAGATAAACGTAAAACCTTCCTATGTGGGCCCAGGAGGAGGAGTTTCCTCTGCTCCACACTCCTCCCCTCCCACTTCCCTCCAGAAACCCCCTCCCCGCCACTTACCTGCCAGTAGGCCGTCACTTAGTGCTGGCTGACGGCCTCTGGCCATCAGAATATTCTCTTCAGTTCGCCGGTCAGCTGTTTCAGGCGGGTAGCTGACTAGCGGTATGTAAATGAGGTCCGGTAGTTAAAATACCCCGGGCCACAAACTTAGGTCAGTTAAGTGCGTCTCACACTCGTCCCAATCAAAACCCAAAGTTTGGAGTTAAAATTGACCCCAATAACACATTTGCTGAGAATACAAAGCAGATAACATGTAGAAAGACACACTTGGACTAATTTTATAGATGGATTAAGATTAGGGCTAGTGGATTTTAATCTGAGCCAATGTTGTGCAATACCTATTGGAATAGGTGACAGTAAACATTAGTATAACAATAAAGGGTCCTGTTAAGTCTGTGAATTATTTAGTTAATTAAGACACAGACTAATGAGTAACAATAAAAACAGGTCTTTACTGGTTGGAGGTAGGGACTATACTGAATACAAGATTACTGCACAGTGCTTATATACTGGTGTGTTCACCCCCGGTATTACGTCTACAGCAGCCTGAGAAAGTAGTACATCTCTTAAGGTGGAACAGGCTTAAGCTCTCTTAAGGTGGAACAGGTTACATACACAACACTCCTCCCTTCTTAGCTTTATAGTCATCCCCCCATTTAACATAACGTAATAACATATATACATATATAACTTCATGTTTAACGTAACATATCACAGATTCAGTCTCTGCGGAAAACAGTTCACAGATTCAATCTCTGTGGTGTAGTCGGTTCACGTTACTCATTCAATAGTCCTTTCATGGATTTAACAGCTTGAACTTCCGAACTGATTTGGCTCCGTTCGGAGGGACCATGTGTGTGATCTGGTAGAGGTGATAATGGTTCAGATGGGTCATCTTCTGTTTTTACTTTTCCTTTTCTGCTTCTTGGAGACTCTCTGGGCTCCATTGTCAGCTGCCACAGCTGCCAGCTGCATGCGCAGTTCCTCCTTCTCTTCCTCCTGTTTCCGTCGTAGAGCCAGCTTCTCCCGATGTTCCGTAGACTTTTGGTGCTCCTCCATGATTTCTGCACTTTGGGAGTCGAAGTTACAAGCTGGGCAGGACAGGACATCGTAATATTCGGTGTCGTCCACCAGGTCATGGTAATATTCGGTGTCGTCCTGAGCTAGACCAGTGAGAGGGTCGTCTATTTCCTCCATACCCAGCTGGACGTTAGCCAGCTCTTGTTCCAAATCCAGACATCTTTCCTGAAGAGACTTCTTCATGTGTACCTCTGCATCCAGCTTTTTCTGGGCTTTCAGCAAGTCGTTTACTAGTGACCTCATTTGTGATTTTAATACTTCAACTTCCTTTGGAGATTGATTGATCGGACTATGCAATCCCTCTACCGGAGCAGCTGTTTCAGCGGTCTGTTGTTCTACATTGACGTGAGTCAGCGTACTTTTGGCATCCAATGGCTGCTCTGTTGCAGTCGTTTCAGTCTGTGTCGTCACATCAGCCATCTCAATGACTTTCGAGAGCTCCGAACCCTTTTCCTTCGAAGATCGCAGCTCGTGTTCAAGTTTTTCCCATTTCAGAGTCTTGTCCCTCAGCATATGAAGGAGTTGGCTGACCGTTAACTCTTCTGACACCAGATTATGGCACGCACCTTCAGAACCTGAATCAGCTTTGATTCGTTCGGCCTCCTCGCGCAGATGGTTGGTGTGCTCCTGCTCCATCAGTTGCTTCTGTTGCCTTTCCAGATTCTCCCACTCTGTAACAAAGAACTTTTTTATTTCATTCATCTCTTGCTCAAAACGGCGAATCATTTGTTCTAATTGCTGTTGTAGTTTGAAATGGAGTTGAGTTCGAGCCCAGTGTCCCTCAAAAATGTGCATATCAGTAGACTTGACAGACTCAGAATTCTCTGTTAAACTATGTTGTTGTTGCTCAGTGGAATTCTGTGCTGAAACTTTGTCTTTTGCACATGGGTTGGTCTTACCATCATCAGTTCTAGAGTCTGGGCTGATTATCTGCACCGAGTTCTCACTCTTTATGGCTTTTAGCGAATGCCAGTCCATATTTATGTTTCTAAACCACTCCCGGCCTAGTAGTGGTGGACCTCCCTCCGGTAGCACATATAAGTCCATTATTTGACTTCCTTCGCCCTTGTTGGCCACTGCAACCTTTATTGTCCCGATGGGGTACACTCTCTGCCCCGTGTAGGTTGTCAATATAATCTCCGTATCCTGTAGGGGAATATGTTGGAATAACCTTCTGTAATCTTTCTTATTCATGACCGACAATGCCGATCCAGTGTCCAATTCCATTTTTACTTGGACTCCTTCTATCTGAAGAGTAACCCAAATTGTCTGGAGGTCTGCACCCTTACCAACGTTGAGTACCCTTAAGCTAGCCAGTTCAATACTGCTTAAGCCAGCCAGTTCATTACTGCTAGCGTCTGAATCGGACTCCTGTTCGGCCACCTTGTGTACTTTTGCGTATTTTCCTTGCGGTGACTTCTTGTTGCTGGTCTTCTTCCCTGACCTGCATACTCTAGCTATGTGTCCAAGCCTACCACAAGTTCTACATTCTTGGTTTTTAAACCAACACTGGTTCTGATCATGCGTTGTCTTTCCACAACGATAACATTTGCCAGAACTCACACCCAATTTGTGTGCACTGAGCTCCGGTGACCGTAGCTGCATTACTGCCGTGCCTCTCGCTGCGGCTTCGTGTGCTGCTGCCATAGTGACCGCCTTCTCAAGCGTCAGCTCATTCTCCTCGAGCAGTCGCTTTTGTGTATCCTGTTTAAATAAACCACACACAAATTTGTCTCGTAGTGCATCTGTCAGTCCCATTCCAAACTGGCAATATTTTGCTAATTTACGCAATTCCAGCAAATATTCAGCATTGCTTTCATGCTGTAGCTGCCTTCTGTCGTAAAATTTAAATCGTTCCGCTAGCATCAGCGGCGTGGGGTTTAGATGATCTTTCAGGACAGTAACAATCTCATCGAACGTCTTATCCGCCGGTTCATCTGGTGATAACAGGTGTTTCAATTGCCCGTATGTCTTCGCACCCATTAAATTTAATAATGTTAGAGCTTTATCTTGGTCACAAATTTTATTGGCCTTACAATAATTTTTTACTCTTTCAACATATATGGCCCAATCTTCGAGGTCACTATCAAAGGTGCTAATATTCCCGTGTTTAGGCATTGTAGATTTGCAATTTCTCAGATTTTATTTTCTTTACTTGTTATCAAAGATGGCGGCTTCCCGCTCTTGCCGTCGTCCTCCGCCCACAAAATGGCGGTTTTCCCGCGCTTGGCGGTCTTCACCCGTCCCCCGACGCCGTCTCCCTTCAGCCCCCGAGTGCGGCCCTTATCTTCGCCGCGATCGCCCGAGTGCGGCCCTTATCAGCGGATGCGATCGATGGCCCGGCTGCGCCTCGCACTTGAAAGCGGCCCGGCCCTTATCAGTGCTTGCGATCGATGGCCCGGCTGCGCCTCGCACTCCCAGCCCTGTCTTCTACTCCGGTTCACAAGCTGATGGAGGCTTCAGGGTCCTAATGCCTGTCGCTTCCACTGGGGTGGTGTGGTTTGAAACCTCTCTTCAACCGCCGTGGAATAACTGCCGCAGGGTAAGAACCTGACTCGTCGCCAGTGTTAAGTCTGTGAATTATTTAGTTAATTAAGACACAGACTAATGAGTAACAATAAAAACAGGTCTTTACCGGTTGGAGGTAGGGACTATACTGAATACAAGATTACTGCACAGTGCTTATATACCGGTGTGTTCACCCCCGGTATTACGTCTACAGCAGCCTGAGAAAGTAGTACATCTCTTAAGGTGGAACAGGCTTAAGCTCTCTTAAGGTGGAACAGGTTACATACACAACAGTTCCTATTTTAAATTCTCCATTGTCAGGAGAAAAGGAAAAACATTTGTCTGAGAAAAAGGTCAGTGTGTGGCCTTTATTAATATGGCAAATCTGAACAGAATAGGACTACAACTCAGAACAACTTACATTGAAACTGTACAGGTCAATAGTGAGAAAGTATAGGTGTAATTTTGGTCACCATACCCCACTCCAAGTATTTAGATGCATTAGAAATGGTTCAGAGAACAGAGCAGGATAATTCCAGGCTTTAGTGGACTAAGTTATGAAGAAAGATCTAAGTGACTAAAATTATTTTCATTGAGAAAAATAGACTGAAGGGAGGCACAATATAGGCCTTCAAAGTAATGAAAGGTACAGATTAGATGGAAGTAAACAAGCTACTTATCTTGGGCAATATATGCAGGACTAGAAGACATTTGCCCTCACTCCCCCGCCTCCCCCGCATTATATATGATGTTTTTGTGGTTAGTGCAGATAGAGTTAGATGAAGTAGGGCGGAAGGAAGCTCATGTGGAGCATAAACACTGACTCAGACTTGTTGTGCTGTAAATTCTATGCAAGTCTATGTCATTTCCATGCAAACAGGATTTTTCAGACTTCTTTCAGAGTATTTTGGGCTGCTAGCATCAAACAGGCCAAAGGAGATGCTCACAGTACAAGACCATGAGACTTTATGGTTCCAACCCAGGAATGGTTGGTCCCCGGAATGTGTACTTTTCATAATATTAATTTTTAAAAAACTTTTCCCATTTTTTACTCTCACTGGCTTTTTTGCTACAATCATCGATAGCAGAAACTTCATGCACTTAGTACTTAAAGTGGTGGCTACACTATTTATTGTGATAATAACTACATGAAATGTCTTCTTAATTACACATGTAAAGACAACCAACCGTATTATGTAACTGACTGAAATGGTGCACATGGTACTTACAGTTCAGTTTTCTAATGGCTTTGATTACTTGATTCAATATATAGCACTATCTCAAGAGCAAGAATAACCTGCAGTAGTTTATGGCCCCGAACTTAAATGTAATTTATGGTGAGATTCTGCCTTAACAGGAGTGCACTTTCATAGGTTGATTCTGGGGCCGGACTAGTTTCCACCAGGTTTCCACCTTATAATTTGCTACATTATCTGGGTCTTTCCATGCGTGCACTCGCCGATGCTGCTAGAAGTGCATTACCATAAGTTTTAATGAGCATACACAGCATCGGAGTTCCCAAATAACATGGCTTGTACTCCCATTGCACCAGGAATAAGTTAGAATGAAATAAATGAGACATACCTGTTGCCAGCATCGGCTGATACTGGGGGAAGTGTTTTCCTTTGAAGAAACTTTCAAGTGGGATTGCTGGCATTAGTGTCTTTTTTTTGTCTTGCACCTGGATTGAGCTGGGCTTGCCTCTGAGATCACTGGGAATTTTTTTGCCCCAACCCACAGTAAGAGGTTCTGAGGTCGAGGTATGGGATTCCTTACAGGCAATGCTTTGTATGCAATTTTAATAGAGAAGAGGGAGGAATGGTGCAGGTGAGTGAGGCAGCATTTGAGGAGACAATACAGGCCACATAGATTTCCCATGGATTTTAAGGGCCTATATTTCTCAAACAATAAGAGGAACCAAACCTCACAAAGTTTTGCAACAATCGCCAGACAGCACTTCCGCTCTTTAACCACAAACTATTTGAACTATTTCTCGGAAACAGCACTCATTTTGCAGCTAGAAATTTGACCTCCTCATTCAGCCTCAATCACCTTCTCAAGAACAACTAGGGGTGGCATAAATGCCCACATCCCGAGAATCAATTTTTAAAAAGTCCATGAGGTTATCACTGCGTTAACAGAAATGACTGCACACCATTGGTAAACTAACGGCACACCATGCAGTTCTGGTACAATGTTACTGCCCCGAGATGCTTTTTTGCAGGACTGTGCATGACAAGTATTACATGACATTTGCAAGCAGTTTCTCACAAATATAAAATACACTGATGTAAATATAAAGGTAAACTTTCCATATTGTTACAGATAAGCACACTCTTGATCCCAGGCAAGGAACACAGCAATACTCCCCATGGAATATGACTCCTCACTTGAAACGTTACTCCCTGGTTGAGGGTTTTACACGCAGGTTGGAACTCATTGGGAGTGAAATTGGTCTTTCAAATGGAAAGGAAAATTTTGCAAGTTGTAAAACGGGCTGCCAATTCGCTATCGCTGTCGCCAAAGACCAATTTCACCCCTGTTCCCTGTAAACCTTGCTACTTCCTAAAATACTGTTTTCTTCAAAAGTTACAGATGACTCTTCCTAGCTGCAATACGTACACAAACTAGGCCAATCATTAATGACTGGTTACGAACATACGAACAATGACAGGTAAAGAAAGCCCCTTTGGTCCATCGAGCCTGTCCCACACAATTGCGATACCTTTGTGAATCGCAATATATACTCCCAACCCCACCCGAAACCATGTAATCTCCTGGGAGAGGCGAAAAACCAAATAAAAACACAGGCCAATTTGGAAAAAAATTCCTCTCCGACCCATCTAGGCAATCAAAACTAGTCCAGATCATCACTGGCCCTGAATTCCCTGCAGTTCCTACCTTCTTTAGGAGGTGATCTCTGCCCCAGCCAGAAACAGCTCTTACTTGAAGGAATTCAGCGAATCAGCATCCACCACAGCCTGTTTCAGAGGTCCACTATTCTCTGGAAAAAGAACCACCTCCTGACATCGAACCTTGATCTGGCCTTATACAACTTAAATTTGTGTCCCCTGGTCTCCCTAGCCTATTTAATTGGAACAAACTGCCAACTGGAATGCAATCTATTCCCTTCATTATCTTATAAACCTCAATCAGATCCCCCCATAGTCTACATTTCTCTAAAGTGTAGAGTCCCAACTCTTTTAGCCTATCTTGATAACTCAGATGCTTTAAACTGGGAATTAGTCCAGTGGCTCTCCTCTGCATCCTTTCTAAAGCCTCAATGAGGAGACGAAACCTGGACACAGTATTCTAAGTGCAGCCTGATCAAGGTCTTGTACAAGGACAAAACTGTATGCCTCGTTTTGTACTCAACTGTCCTGTGGATTCACCCCAACACCCTATTTGCTCTAGCTATCGCTTCATGGCATTGCTCCTGTGCCTTTAGAGATGTAAGCACTAGAGTGCCCAAGTCTCTTTCTATCTCCACCTTCTCTAATGCTTTTCCCTGAAGGTGTATGAATGTTGAGCATTTGCCCTGTTCCACATGCATAACACTGCACTTATCCAAATTAAACATCATTTGCCAGTCATGAGCCCAATCCCCCAACACATTAAGATCCACCTGAAGCAGACAAGCATTGTCTACAGTCCTAACACTCGCACAGATCTTAGTATCATCTGCAAATTTGCAGCTCGTGCCCCAAACACCCACATTCAGAGCATTAATAAAAATAGTAAAGAGCAATGGTCCCAACACCAATCCCTGCAGGACACCACTGGTGACCGGTCTCCAAACAGATTCAAATCCATCTATAACTACTTTCTGCCTACGTCCTGCCAGCCAGTTCTCAATCCAGCTCAATATATTACCACTAATACCAGAGGGTTCGATCTTATAGAGAAGCCTCTTGTGCAGTACTTTATCAAGAGCTTTTTGGCAGTCAAAGTAGACAATGTCTAACTGGACATCCCTCATCCACCAACTTAGTAACTTCTTCAAAAAATACAATTAGATTTGTAAGACATGACTTCCTTTTTATGAAGCCATGTTGGGTGTCCCCAATATGTCCCTCTCTATCCAAGCATTCATATATTGCATCCCTAATGATTCCCTCAAGCATCTTACCTATTATTGATGTCAAACTAATGGGCCTATAGTTATCAGAGTCCGTGTTGCCACTTTTTTTTTTTTTATAAAAGATGGAGATTACATTAGCCTCCTTCCAGTCTACGGGAACCATTCCAGAGTGCAGTGAGCTATTAAAAATACAGGCTGGGGTTCGCACAGCACATGTCCCATCTGCCTGTAGTTATTCAGCTCCAGAACTACAGATGTAGCTTGGGACAAGTGAAAGCTGTGATTATGCAGCTCATTTATACTATGCATTGTAGACATAAAAATTATTTATTTTGGCAGAACAAATTTTGCTGCAATTTAATGTGCTGCACATAACCCTTTAGCATCAGGATTGTGCAGTGCCGAAGGGTCCAATATGGCAAACAGTGTATGCGTGTGCTCAATCCACTCTGGGAGAGCACCGAATTAGATAGGGCGCCCCAGAATCGTCCAGGGCGCACGTTTGAAAATCCATGGCCTAACACTGGTCTCAGGCCCCTTACCCATATTGATCGTGCCTGACCACAGTATGAGTTGTTCATGTGGTCTGTTTTCTCTGGGCTAAAGCAGCCAAATCAGTCTTAAAAGGTGCCATTGGAAGTTGCCACAAAAAGTTCAGTAAAAAGAATTTTACTTTCCTGAATGTGGAGCCAGGAGTACTGTTCCTGGCTCCACATAGATACCGCGGACCGTTACCTACCATTACTGATCCCCCTCCTGATGTTCATAACACTACCGCTACCAGGTGCCCCCAGCCCGTCGATTGTGTCCTGATGACGCAAGAGGACTCACTGAATCTGCCCTGTATCCTCAACATTCTTTCTATTGTATGGAGCCTAAAACTGCACAAAGTACTCCAACCGTGGTCTCACTGAGCTTTTATATAGATTTGCCATTACATCTCAACTTTTATATCCTATACCCATTGATATAAAACCCAGTATTCCATTAGCATATTTTATGGCTTAATCTACTTGAGGTGTCACTTTTCAGGTCTTGTGAACCTGAACCCACAGATCACTGTGTTCTTCCAGCCTTCCCCATTCAAAAGTATAATTATTACTTGTTTTTTTATTACTAATAATCAAAATGTACTACCAGACAGGGAAAGGGGGGATGGGAGGAAAGAACAAAAGGGAAGGTATGTGATAGGGTGGAAGGTGTTTAAATGACAAAAGGTAAGATTGTACAAAGCAAAAGGAGATGGTATTGGGACAAGTAAAGAAACAAAAGATGGGTCTAGAAGAGGTGTAAATGGGAATAGCAGAGTCATCTTTGCTGCCTGACCTGCTGTGTATTTCCAGCATCAGCAGTATTTTGCTTTAGCATGGGATTCTTGGGTAATCTTGCCTTGGCAGATTCCTTCAAGTTGTCAATTCTCCCACAGGTACTATAGACAGCGATAAAATAAAAACAGAAAATGCTTGAAAATACACAGCAGCTGAGTCAATATCTGTAAATACATAGCTGGCCACCACCTCCCGAGAAAGGTCTGCTGAAGTGCCAAACAAGGCAACCCTCCCTGCAGCCACCTCATGAAGCAGAACTTTCATTTTACTAGCCATCAAAAAGGGTGTCAGATAGTGTGCTGCTCCACCACATGCCCCCAGGCTCCATTTCATGTCTCCACCGAGTTTAATGCACCTCATTTTTGCCCACCACTTCATCCTTCTTCCATTATTACCCATACAAACAGAGCCTTTGCAAAGATTGTGAGAACTGTTTAAATTCATTGAGATTTTATAAAGTCTAATAGAATATTTGTCTCTAGATGCAGACACGTTAAGCAGTCACATCCTTTTAAATCTGATGTTACAACCCTGCACACAATAGATATCCGGTCCCCCAATTAGACTACTTAAGGCGCTGGCTTCGTGTGGTGTTTCAAATAGTTATTTAACTGATTTGATCCCAGAAATTAGCTAGAGGTTAGCTAAATGTTTTTTTGGTGAGTGCTGTGCCTGCATCAGTCTAGTCCCATTGGCACTCCACCGGGACTGAATATCTACCTAGAATCTATATACGATTTGTAGCGCTGTCCACAACTCATTCACTACTTCACTTGTGAGTTATTGCACATGACTCCTCATTACATATTCTCCGTGAGAGTGTATTACATTGAGTATACATGAAAACACAACAAATAAGTATCTTTTCATGGATCAGTCCCCGTCAAACTTTCCACTTAATTCAGTATGCAAAAAGTAACCACCTGGCATTTAGACAGTTACACAATTCTTGTTCTGTTGCATAATGTCTGTTTTACAGTTTCTGCCCCATTCAGAAGGAATTATTTTATATTCAAAACTTGCATTATTTTAGTTTAACATTTTACGCTTACCTTATATCCAAGGCTCCATTATTTTTCTTTTTTCACACAAAGGGTTATATTTTCCTGCCAAAGGTTTGTAATTTTGCTACGGCTATTTTGAACCACCTTATATTGTTCCTAACAAATGCAATTAATGCCAATACAAGCTTCCGAATGTGGTTAGGGAAATAGTCCAGGACACATGTACCACTATGACACAACAACTTTCTCACTTTATGGTGTTTTTGATAAGTATTCATGCAACATTATGTCACAAGATAGTACAACAATGTTGTTTTACCTGAAAGCAATAGTTTTACCACACAGCATTTACTTACAGAGATGGAACGTTCTGAAAGGTTGACCCTGACTGGGTAGAGGGAAACTGATTTCCAAATTCCAAAGAACAATCATTATCTTCAATTTCATTGAGCTCTTCATCTGTGATGATGTCAAAAACTGCATCGTCTGGTTTGGTGGAACTTTCTGTAAGATCCAAAATTGGGATTGTCCATCGATTTACAAATGGAACAGGTGAAACACAGCACTGTCACAGAACGTTAAGAACGTAAGAAAATATGAGATAAGAAAAATTAAAAATCAGCCCATCAAACCCAGTCCTTTACAAGACTACAGGAAACTCTCGATTTACCGGCACCTAAATAACCGGACATCTCTGTTAACCGGCAAAATTCAGGAGTAGGTTCAGGTAAGTTTTACTTCATATTAGTGGCCGTTCCTGGATCTGTGGCTGTGTAACCGGGGTTCCTGCACCTGTTGCTAAGCAACAGGGAAGCCTGGATCTGTTGCTGTGTATGGGGCTCTCGTACCTTTTACTATACCTCGCTGTAATCCGGACTTTTTGATAAACCGGCACCACGCCGGTCCCGTCGGTGCTGGATAAAAAAGAGTTTCCTGTATTATGCACTTTGCCCCCACTTTAATAAGCTTCTGAAGAAAAATTCTACGCAATTTATTCCCTACACATAAGGGGCAATTTTAATTCTACCTGCCGGCAGAAACACTGCGATACAAAACATACAAGTTGATGGACAAAACGTGGAGGAAATGGACGACTTTACCTAGGTAGCAAACTGTCATCAGGTGGGCATATTGAGCCAGTCATACCAAGGTGAATTGGCTTAGCAACTTCAGCAATGAAGAGCCTGGAGTCAAAAGGTGAAAATCCCATCGAAAGCACAGATCTATTAGACCTGCATCCTTTCAATACTTTTGTATGAATCTAAAAATAGTATAAATCAACAAATAATAGAGGCTTGTAAAAAAGGTACGGTAATAATCATGGGTGATTTTAATCTCCATATTGATTGGACAAATCAAATTGGCCATGGTAGCCTTGAGGAGGAGTTCAGAGTGCATCCGGGATGATTTCCTAGAACAGTATGTGATGGAACCGACCAGGGAGCAGGCTATCTTGGATCTGGTATTGTGTAATGAGACAGAATTAATAAATGATCTCATAGTAAAGGATCCTCTAGGAAAGTGATCATAGCATGGTTGAATTTCAAATTCAGTTGGAGGGTGAGAAAGTTGTATCTCAAACCAGTGTCCTAATCTTAAACAAAGGCAATTACAATGGCATGAGGGCAGAACTGGCTAAAGTGGACTGGAAAAATAAAAGGGTAAGACAGTTGAAATGCAGTGGCGGACATTTAAGGAGATATTTCATAACTCTCAACAAAAATATATTCCAGTGAGAAAGAAAGATTTTAAGAGAAGGGAGCACCATCCGTGGCTAACTAAGGAAGTAAAGGATGATATCAAATTGAAAATGAAAGCATACAAGTCCAAAGATGTGCGGGTTAGGTTGATTGGCTATGATAAAAAAATTGACCCTTAGTGTTAGGGGGATTAAATACGTGGGGTTACAGGGATAGGGTGGGATATGTGTCGGTGCAGGCTCGATGGGCCGAAATGGCCTCTATCTGCACTGTGAGGTTTCTGTGATCTGTGAATGTTGCCAAGATTGGTGGGAGACCAGAGGATTGGGAAATTTTTAAAAACTAGCAAAGGATGACTAAAAAAATAAGAGAGATGAATTATGAGAGTAAACTGGCAAGAAACATTAAAACAGATAGTAAGAGCTTCTACAGGTATACAAAAAGGAAGAGGGTAGCTAAAGTAAATGTTGGTCCCTTAGAGGATGAGACTGGGGAATTAATAATGGGGAAACGGGGAAATGGCAGAGACTCAACAAATATTTTGTATCTGTCTTCATGGTAGAAGTCACTAACAACATCCCAATAATGGATAATCAAGGGGCCACAGGGAGGGGGGAACTAAAGACAATCACTATCACTAAGGAAATAGTACTTGGTAAAATAATGGGACTAAAAGATGACAAGTCCCCTGGACCAGATGGCCTGCATCCCAGGGTCTTAAAAGAAGTGGCTGCAGAGATAGTGGATGCATTGGTTGCAATATACCAAAATTCCCTGGACTCTGGAGAGGTCCCAGTGGATTGGAAAACCGCAAATACAACACCCCTATTTAAGAAAGGAGGGAGACAGAAAGCAGGAAACTATAGACCAGTTAGCCTAACATCTCCATTTGCTGGAGTTCTTTGAGGCGGTAATGAGCAGGGTGGACAAAGGTGAACCAGTGGATGTGGTGTTTTTGGATTTCCAGAAGGCATTCGATAAGGTGCCACATAAAAGGTTACTGCATAAGATAAGAGCTCACGGGTAATATATTAGCATGGATAGAGAATTGGCTAACTAACAGAAAGCAGAGAGTCGGGATAAATGGGTTATTTTCCGGTTGACAAAAGGGTGACTAGTGGGGTGCCACAGGGATCGGTGCTCGGGCCTCAACTATTTACAATTTTACATTAATAACTTGTATGAAGGGACCGAGTGTAATGTAGCCAAGTTTGCGGATGATACAAAGATGGGTGGGAAGCAAGTTGTGCAGAGGACTCAAAGAACCTGCAAAGGGATATAGTCAGGCTAAGTGAGTGGGCAAACATTTGGCAGATGGAGTATAATGTGGGAAAGTGCGAGGTTATTCACTTTGGCAGGAAAAATAAAAAAGGGTTATGGGGAGCGGGCGGGGAAGTAGCTTTGAGCCCAAGATCAGCCATGATCTTTATTGAATGGCAGAGCAGGCTCGAGGGGCCAAGTGGCCTATTCCTGCTCCTATTTCTTATGTTCTTATGGGGGGAAAATTCAGTTGGTTGCGCCTCCCATTAGCGCCTTAAGAGGGCGCTAACGGGACGCAACGCAGCTAGCGCCCGGGTGCGGCACTGCCCACGCCTCCCGCAAAATTCAGCGGGAGGTTAGTGGTGGCGCTAACCAGTAGCGCTGCGCCGCTGGTGATGACGTCATTGGTGTGCGCAGCGACCCGCTTACGTCCCGGCCACGAACTTCGGGAGCGCCCCGACTTACCACCGGACGCTATGTCCGACAGGGTCAGGGGGGCGTACCTGCGGCCGGGGGGGCGCAATTTAAAGGCGCGGTGCGGGGCGGCCATTTTTGTTGCTGGCCGCCTGCCAGCACCTGCCTGCGCTCCCGTCCCCGGCCTCCTGAACCCCTCCCCCCCGCGGAGTGCCGGCTGCGCTCCAAGAGCCCGGCACTTCTCGAGTGCCGGGCTCTTTTGCCTGCACTCCCGATCCCCGGGGGCCCAGCTGGGCCCCAGGTCATGCTGCACAAGGCCCCTCCCCTTTAAGAAGGGGAAGGCCTGCAATGCCACGGTGCGACGTGCCGCAGCGCCCGCAATATTGACTCACAGCGCCCCAGAGGGATGCAGTGCGCTTCCAGTAGCGCCCCGCTTCCCTCTTGGGGTGCAACCACTCAATTTCCGGCGCGGGGGTGCTAATTTTTCTGGGGCGCTGCAAAGTTAGCGCCCGAATTTTTTTAGCCCTATGTTCTTAAAACATAGATGCTGTTTAAACAATACATCAAGAGACTGAAAGCAGTTCATACACGCTTTCAGATGAGACTGCTGGTAATTAGATGGTTTGACTTGGTCAGTAACACAGCTGTAACAACGAGAACTGGACTCGAGAAGATTGAAGTCATCATTGATTGTCACCGCCGGGCACTAGTGGAAATAGTTTCTCTGTATCTACCCTATTAAATCCCTTTATCATTTCAATTAGATCGCACCTTAATCTTCTATACTCAAGGGAATACAAGCCTAGTCTATGCAACCTGTCCTCATAAATTAACACTTTAAGCCCTGGTATGATTCTGGTGAATCAGCACTGTACACCCTCCATGGCCAATATATCCTTCCTGAGGTGCGGTGCCCAAAATTGAACCCAGTACTTCAGATGGCCGAGGCTCTATACAACTGAAGCATATATTCTTGCCCTTTGCATTCCAGCCACCTTGAGATGAAGGTCAACATTCCATTAGTCTTTTTAATTAATTTTTGGGCCTGTGCTCTAGTTTTGAGTGATTTGTGTACATGGATATCCAAATCCCTATGCTCCTCCACAGTTCTTAGCTCCTCACCATTAAGAAAATATTTTGATTAGTCTTTCTTGGATCCAAAGTGGGTGACCTCCCACATCCCCACATTGAACTCCATCTGCTACAGTTTTGCCCACTCACTTAAATCAGTCTTTGTAACTTCTTACTCCCATCTACACAACTTACTGTGCCTCCTAACTTAGTTGCATCTGTAAACTTGAATATACAACTCTCTATACTTTCATCCAAGTCATTGATATATATGGTGAAAAGCGGAGGCCCCAGTACAGATTTCTGGGGAACATTACTTGTCACGTCCCGGCAATGAGAGAAGGTTCCCTTTATCTCTACTTTCTATCTCCGACCTCTCATGTCACAAGGTTACATCCAATTCTGTGCGCTTTCACTTTTGCTAATAATCTCATGCAGAACCTTATCAAAAGCCTTCTGGATGTCCATTTAGACGACATCCATAGACATTCCCTTATCCGCCATTTTAGTGATCTCATCAAAAAATTCAACTAGATTATAGTCAGACACGACCTACCCTTCACAAATCTCCACTCTCTTTGATCAGCTCTTACTTGTCCCAAATGCACAGTGACACTGTCCATCATGATAGAATCCAGTTACAGCCCACAACTGATGTTAATCTGATGGGTCCGTAATTTCTCCCTCCCACTCTTCTTAAATCATAGAGGGACATTTATAATTTTCTAATCAAAGGCACAATTCCAGAATTTAGAAAGATTTAGAAAATGATGACTGACACAGCTGCAATTTCTTCAACTATTTCTTTTAATACCCTAGGGTGGAAACCAGCAGGTCCTGGAGACTTGCCCATCTTAAGTCCCATTACTTACTCCATTACCATTGTTATACTTATATTTAATCCAATAAATTCATCACTTTGACTTATTTTTAGGTTCCCTTGTACCGCTGGTATTCTGGCCTCTTTCTCTACTGTGGAGAATTACACAAAAGTATGTTTAACAAATCTGCCATTTCCTTATTGTCCATTATAGTCTCACTGGCATTGGTCTTTAATGGGCCCATATTCCCCTTTACAACTTTATTTCTCTTTCTATTTATAAAATAGTTGACTGTTAGCTTCAATATCCCGTGCAAGCTTTTTTTCATATTCTCTTTTTACACACCCCAAAAACAGTAAGTTTGTAAAATATAGTTATCTGAACCTGAGCCGGGAGGAGCAGGAGTGGTCCTCCCGATCCCACATTAAAACCGCAGACTGATGGCGGTCACCGCTCGAACCCCCCTCCTGATTGCCGCCTCTACAGCTGTCCCGATCGTGCCCCAGTCCTGATGTCACCCCACTTCCCACTGCCCTCTCTTTCCCAGTCGCCACCCTCCTAATCGCTTCCCCTTCCCCTTTAACGACCTACCTCAGGGCTGCTGCTTACGATGCTGCAGCCCGAAACTCAAAGCCTCTTTGCTGGCGAGCTACATGGGGACATCCAGCAGGTGTCTGCAGCTCGCCGGTCTCACTTAATTGAGGCCAAAGGCCCAATATCAGGTGCACCTCGGGCCTACCCGTTTAGGCACAGGACTAGTTTCATGCGCCCAATTCACACCAGAAGCAAAATAATTTCTAGACCATTGTTCCAGAAAACTGCCCCGAATACATTCTGGAAATTCATCGTCTTTGCTCTCGTACCTTCTTTTTTTATCTTTAGGTTACTATTATTTCTACACAAACTCTCCCCTCACCCTCCCACCCCCATTACTACAGTGAAACCTGTACAAATAGACACCCCCAAAAAACAGACAATTGCTGACAGTCTCAAATAACTTACATTATAATAGATACAAACTGCCCCTATAAACCACGGACACTCACAAATTACGAACGGACCGCCTTCAATGCATGAAGTCCGTTTACAACTTAAAACACCGGACACAAAGGTAAGTGCGAGGCGGCAGCGGGTGAAAAAAAACCAGCTTTTGTGTAATGGAGATTTATTTGCCCAGCATGCACTGCAGCAGAGAAACCTCTCTATCACTGGAATTGATTGCTTGCACAGCTCTATCGCAGGGATAGAGAGGTTTCTCTGCCGCTATGGATGCTGGGTAAAAAGGTGTCCATAATTTACAGGTTTCACATTAGTTTAAAGTCCTTTCCACAGACCTATTTATCCTTTCCGCTAGGACCTTGGTCCCAGTCCAGTTCAGCTGCAGCCCGACCCAGTAATACAGCTCCTCCTGTCCCAGTACTGGTACCAGTGTACCATGAAATGGAATCCCTCTTTCCGCCACACATTCACTTCCTGATCTGTTTGTCCCTATGACAATTAGCACGTAGCTCGGGTAGTAATCTGGAAATTACCACCCACAAGGTCCTGCTTTTTAATTTAGTGCCTAGCTCCTAATAGTAGGACTTCCTCCCTGTTCTTTCCTCTGTCGTTGGTACCAACGTGGACCACGGCAAATGCTTCTACTCCTCCCCTTTCCCACGATGCTCTGCTCTGCCACCTCTCAGATTCCCCCAGGCTTTTTTAGCCTGCTCTCTCTTCTGAGTAAGCGGCAAGACACCCACCTAAAGTTGGTGTGGTCCTTCTTTAGATATGATGTTGTCATCAGCCACTGACTGCAATTTTAACTGTGGCCTGAATGGGGAACCACTGAGGTTCTCCAGTCAGGTGAAAATAACAGAAGAGAGGATCCAGGGCCAGAACAGGTTTAATGTTTTTGCTTTCCTTGTGTGGCCAAGAAGAGCAGGAGTGGCTTTCCGTGTCCCAGATTCTCACCCTTTCGCTCTCAAAACCCCCTACCCGCCACTTACCTTGTTGGCGTCAAAAGCGCCTTTGGTGCTTGCTCGCGGCCTCCTATCACCTAAAATCAGGACTCTGGAGCCTGCAGTTATGTTTTGCAGCCTTAGTTTCCAAATTCTTATTAGGAATCTTCCACACTACAGTAATATGGTATTGTTTATTGATACTGACAAAAAGCACACGTCACAAACAAAATGCAATTAAAAAAAAACAGACCTTAGAAACCAATGCAAGTCAAGTACATGGTGTAACAGGGATTGGACAGCAATGGAGGCAGAGGCTCCCAGGATATAGCAGCGCTGGGGAGGATATTGGGGTCTGACACTGACGCAAATCCTAGGCTATGTCAACTGGGGAGTGATCCTGGAGTCTAGTAGCACACAAGAGGGGCCCCAGGCATAGTAGCAAGAGGGGAGAGACAGAGATCATGTAGCCTGGTTCGATGTGTGGGACGTGTCAGCACTGAGAAAGGAATCCAGCAGTCTGGAAACAAAGGGCGGACTGCCTCAGAAGAACCTAGCCTGATCCATTCCAGCCATTAGGGACTCCTGTTACTTTACATGCGCACTCAATTTTATCTCTGCATATTTTCAAATATGGTAGGCAACATGTATTAGGCTGCAATTTGGAGGCATGTGTAAAATATTGGGGGAGGGAGGGGAGTGCACAAATGGGAGAGTGTATTATACTGTTATTCAAATGAGGGAAATGCATCATACATCTGTGCCTAACCAATGCTGAGCATGAGGGATCTTTGTACTTCCCTGGTATCCAGCATCGTTAAGGACTCTAAAGACATTTAAATTTTAAATGGCCAGTTTCTCCATTGCAATTGATTGCAAAGCCACTGAGTTGTGCTGAAAATGGCATGGACACTCACCCACAATATACCAATATATCGAACCCTGAGGTCTGGAATTGGGTCAGGGGTGCATCCACGGTGCAAGCAGGTGTTCCAGCCCGCACAGATCTGCTTCCACAAAGAGGAATTTCACAAGGAAGGGTTATGCCAGAGCATCCATATCACACCTTCTTTAATCTCCAGTGGCATTGCATAAAGGAAGTCAAGGCCAAGTGTATCTTCAGGCAAAGCAGGGTTAGAAGGCAGGATCAGGGCACACAGGCATAATTCAGTCTCCATTTTCAAATCATACATTCTGTCCTTATTTTGATATAATGCTTTGATTTTGTGTTATTATTTATAGTTAAATAAGATTTGCAGCAATTTCAGAAGCAGTGAAGTTGAGTTGTGGGTTGGAGCATAGGAGTTTCCCTGCAGTACGGGCTGAGGAGCTGAGACATAAAATTGAGGTGCTACTGCGTCAGGCATAATTTTAATAAGCTTGCCTACTAGATAAGTACCACAGTAAATGTGGATATAACAATTTATAGTGCACCAAGTTGACACAGGAAATGTATGCAGTTGCAAGATTTTTAATATATTACTAATAGATGGCCCGTCGCGCTGCTCGCAGGAAGTTAGATACCATGTTGTTTGCTAAAGGTTAGACGGTATAAACTTGGAATGTGTCATTGCAGAGCTATATAGAAATTGTTAAAAAAAAAGTGAGCAATTGAAAATTGGGATAGAATTGTATACGAGTGGGTTTTTATATAATTGTAGAAGTTTGGAAAAAATAAATGAGTAAAATAAATGAGTGAAATATATAAATTGTACAGTAGAATGTATTTATATTGTTTGTAAAAGAAATTTCTAATGCGTATAAATTATTGAACGTCATTTGTATGCATCGTACCTATAAATAAATGATATAAAATTATGAAAATGTAATCTTTGTGTTGGTATCCATTTCTGTGGTGATTTGAATGCAAGTGCGAAGTTGGGTATGTGACAATAGCAGGCGATAGTTTGGGGAGTAATGCTGAATTGAGTTCTTCGATGAAATAACAGAGGGTTGATGAAGGTAGTGCAGTTGATGCTGTGTACATGGACTTTCAAAAGGCATTTGATAAGGTGCCATATAATAGACCGGTTACCTTTGGGATTAAAGGGACAGTAGCAGCAGGGATACAAAATTGGCTAAGAGGCAGAAAGCAGAGAGTAGTGATGAATGGTTGATTTTCAGACGAGATGGAAGTGTACAGTGGTGTCCCCTAGGGGCCGGTTTTAGGACCACTGCTCTTTTTCATATATATTAATGACCTGGACTTGAGTTTAGAGGGCATAATGTAAAAGTTTGCAAATGACACAAAACTTAGAAATATAGTAAACAGTGAAGAGGACAGTAGCAGACTTCAAGGGTACATAAACAGACTGGTGAAATGTGCAGACACTTGGCAGATTAAAATTAATGCAGAGAAGTGTGAAGTGATACATTCTGGAAGCAAAAATGAGGAGAGGCAATTGTACTAAATGGTACAATTTTAAAGGGGGTGCAGGAACAGAGAGGCCTGTACACAAACCGTTGAAGGTGGCAACACAAGTCGCTAAGACCGTTAAAAAATCATACGGGATGCTTGGCTTTATAAATAGAGGCATCGATTGTGGTGGAATAACATTCTGCCGCTGCTGATGGCCCACGGGGCCTCAATGATGCCCAGTTTTGAGCTTCTAGATCTGTTCTTAATCTATCCCACTTAGCACTGTGGTAGTGCCACACAACATGATGGAGGATGTTCTCAATGTGAAGAAGGGACTTGGTCTCCTCAAGGAGTTCACAGTGGTCATTCCTACCTATACCATCATGGACAGATGCAGCTATGACAGCTAGATTGGTGAGGACAATGTCAAGTAGGTTGTTTCCTCCTGTTGGTTCTCTCACCACCTAACGCAAGCCCAGTCAGGCAGCTATGTCCTGGAGTACTCGGCCAGCTCGGTCAGTTGTGGTGCTACAAGCCAGTCTTGATGATAGACACTGAAGTCCCCACTCAGACTGTCCTGCTATCCTCAGTGCTTCCTCCAAGTGGTGTTCAACATGGAGGAGTACTGATTCATCAGCTGAGGGAGAGTACAGGTGGTAATCAGTAGGTGGTTTCCTTGCCCATGCTTGACCTGAAGCCAGAGACTTCATGGGATCCGGAGTCAATGTTAAGGACACTCCTACCTAACTGTATAGCACTGTGCCCCTACCTCTGGTGGGTCCATCTTGCCAGTGGGATAGGACATACCCAGGGAAGATGATCTGGGACATTGGCTGATAGTCATACGGAGAATTAAACTTATGTCAGACTGTTGCTTAACTAGTCTATGGGACAGTTCTCCCAACTTTGGCACCAGTCCCCCAGATGTTAGTGAGGAGGACTTTGCAGGGTCGGCTGGGTTGGGAGTGCTTTTGTCGTGTCCTGATTCGATGCCTGGGTCATAGCCGAATGGTCCATCCGGTTTTATTCTTCCAATTCTTTGTAGCAGTTTAACACAACTCAGTGGCTTTCTAGGTCACTTCAGAGGACAGTGAAGAGTCAATCACACAATTGGTGTGGGACTGGAATCATGAATAGACTACAGTTTTGGAAAATAGCACAGATTAGAATAGCATCAGTTTGGCCAGAGGACAGTTCTTGAAGAAAACATTAATCTTGAAGGGTAAAAGAACCACAACATAAGGAGAACAGTAAGTTTAATGGGAATCTTATTTTTTACTGAGAAGACAACAATGAAACACTGAACATAGGAACAAAGGAAATTACAAGACTGGAAAAGACTTTTCCGTCCTTCGAGACAGTCAGAACGTCTAATACCTCTCAATAACCCAGTCATTCAAATATCTATCCAATTCTCCCTTAAAGCATTTCATAATATCTGCCTCCACTACCTCCTGGGCATTCTGTTCCACACAGTTACCACACTTTCGCGTAAATTGTCTGTGCATTTTCCCTCTTGCAAGCCTAAACCTGTGTCCACTGGTTCTAGAGTCTACGACAATCTTGAGTATATTATCAGGAAGGAAGATTACTGAAGAAAAAAAACATGGAATGCAGAATTGGGAAATAGGAAGATCACATGCAAGACTAAAACACTGTAAATTAAAAGGGACCATTTCCTGGAAGTTTTTTGGAGCTATATACAATATCCATTTGCATTGGAGGGAGGGGGGTGGGGGGAAGATAAATAATTAAGATAAATGGTTGCGGCAAGTTGGATTTTTGCAGCTTATACCATGTACTACATGTAAGGGGTTAACACCCAAGGACATCTTGTCATCATAAGGCATCTCGTCAGCAGAAGCTATCAGCTCAAAATGGTTGTCTGGGATTGGTCTCCTCAAAATGCAAGTTCATTTCAGCCCACACAGAAGGGTTCTAAGGTGCTAATTAGTTAATCATCCCAGGGTGCCATTATTTACAATCTCAAACAATGTTATTATTAGAGACCATTGCGACAACTTCTTGTACTATTCAATTTGTGCAGCGGGTAGCACAACCAGACAGCCTCTTCGAAACCCTCTGGTCACACATGAAAGGAAAGGTCCTCAACCCAGGGGTAGATTGACAGTTATTCTGAATCCTCTGAAAAACGGGTGCGTCCCTCTATGATTGACAGCATGGTAGATAGAGCCTTCAGGACCAATTTTAACCCCACACCCCGCCTGCACAGTTCCCGCTGGGGATGGTGGTGGGGATTCACGTCGCGTTCCCAACACGTTCCCGCCCCCTACCATTTTTACTTGCCTGAATTCAGACACAGGAAGGCTTCCCACTTGAAAAGAATCCGTATGTACCTTGCCAGGGACATTTCCGTGGGTTCCCCGAGTCTAACCCCCATCTACTTGCGGGGACATCATTCCCACCTACTTCAGGCGGGACTGTGTAAGGGAAATGCAAATGAGGCCCAGGAGTTAAAATCTCCTGGGCATCACACTCAGGGGGGCTGAGCAGTTTGCCACCCACTTTAGCCCCCAATTCCTGCCAAGTTAAAAGCAGCCCTTTCATCTCAGAATTATGGTAGCAATCAGCACATTTGTAACACACAGTTGCCAGCTGTAATGCTGAATGGTTTAAAGCCTGACAAACAAAATCAGCCTAGCCTGAGGTTATAGTAAGCATATGGTTAGAACTTGTATTTAGTGAGAAATCAAGTTAAACCTTTGTTGTTTTACCGATCTAGAAATGTAAAGAAAATACATTTCATGTGAAACTACGTGCTTTTGGACATTGAGGTATAAGTGAGCTGGCTAGGGCACCAAGGTAACTCTTCTTCAATTTCGCCATAGGATCTTTTCCATCCACCTGACAGATTTAACATCTTATCTGAAAGACTGCACCTATAATAGTAATGCACTCCCTCAGTACTGATTACATGCCTAGATTACATGCTCAAGTCAATGGAGTGGGGTTGATATGCTTAATTCAATTCATGTGCTACAAAACAATGAACTTACTTAGTAATTAGTAACTATTATATTAGCAATTAGCAGTTGTTGAACTATCGTGATTAGCATCTGTAATGCATTAGTAATTAGTACCTGCAACGTAACTAGTACCATAATTATAGGAATAATTTGTTTACAAACTACAGGAAACTCTTTTTTATCCGGCACCGACTGGACCGGCGTGGTGCCGGTTGATCAAAAAGTCCGGATTACAGAGATGTATACTTACCAAGGTACGAGAGCCCCATACACGCCCACAGATCCAGGAGTCCCTGTTGCACGGCCACAGGTGCAGGAACCCCAGTTACACGGCCACAGGTGCAGGAACCCCGGTTACACGGCCACAGGTGCAGGAACCCCGGTTACACGGCCACAGATCCAGGAACCCCGGTTACACGGCCACTAATATATAGTAAAACTTACCTGAACCTACTCCTGAATTTTGCCGGTTAAGAGAGATTTCCGGATATTTAGGTGCCGGGTAAAAGAGAGTTTCCTGTAGATCAGTAATTATTACCTGTGTTTCTGCTAGTTGGTCCTTCTGAAGCGGAGCGTGAGGGAGATTCATCAGGGCTGTTTGTAGTACTAGAAGATCCAGGATCATTCAGCCGTTGAACCACAGCACTGTGTTCTGTGTAGCAGGCTCTGCAGCAGCGCTCTCTTTTACCACTGTGTTTTGTCGTCACAAAATTATTACTACAGTAATAGCAGAAAATACGTCCACAAAGTCTGAAATGGAACAAAACAGGGTTATTTTCCAGGCGACAACAAACCTCATCTATTCAGGGAGGAAATTAAATTTAACAGAAATCTTTTTGCTGATTTTCCATAAGTCCTACGTTCCCAACCTACGTAAGTTTAGTCATAAAATATTTTCTGTGCTGTAAGATTCTATGAAATACAAAAGGCTTTTATTAAGCAAATAAGCAAAAGGATAGTCAAATAATGGATGGGAACACTTAGGAATAAAGGTGCCAGGTTGGACTTGAGAGTGAGGTAATGGTGGAGATGCTTAGCAAGTATTTCCAGCAGTTTTTACAGAAGGTGACAGTAGGGCTATAGGCGTATCTTCCGTATGTAGAAGAGTCACTACTGGAGATAAATATTCAAAAGGAAATTGTATTAAAAAGGCCAATAAGATTAAACAATGGCCAGTTGGTCCCAAGAGAGTGATGAATGCTGTTCAGGAACTGAAAAAAATCGCTTCCAAAAGAGAGTCCCATTTATTCTTTCTGCCTATTTGAACAGAATGCAGAAATAGAACCTTGAATAGAATGCAGAAATAGAACCTCAAGTAACAACGGAGATTAGCAGGATTTTTATCCCAATTAGTACACGTTAACAGACAGAAAACAAAGAGTAGGGATAAACGGGTCTTTTTCAGGATGGCAGGCTGTGACTAGTGGGGTACCGCAAGGATCGGTGCTTGTGCCCCAGCTATTCACAATCTATATCAATGATTTGGATGAGGGGATTAAATGTAACATTTCCAAATTTGCTGATGATACAAAGCTAGGTGGCAGTGTCAGTTGTGAAAAGGATGTGAAGAGGTTTCAAGGGGATCTCGACAGGCTCAGTGAGTGGGCGAGAACATAGCAGATGGATTATAATGTGGATAAATGTGAAGTTATCCACTTTGGTAGAAAAAACAGAAAGGCAGAGTATTTCCTAAATGGTGAAAGATTGGGGAATGCAGATGCTCAAAGGGGCCTGGGTGTCCTTGTACATGAGTCACTGAAAGTGAATGTGCAGGTGCAGCAAGCCATTAGGAAGGCAAATGGTATGCTGGCCTTCATTACAAGAGGATTTGAGTACAGGAGTAAAGAAGCCTTACTCCAATTATATAGGGCCTTGGTGAGACCACACCTGGAGCACTGTGTACAATTTCGATCTCCTTACCTAAGGAAGGATATACTCCCCATTTAGGGAGTGCAACGAAGGTTCACAAGATTGATTCCTGGGATGGCGGGACTGTCGTGTGAGAAGAGATTGAGTAAACTAGGCCAGTATTCTTTTGAATTCAGAAGAATGAGAGGGGATCTCATTGAAGCATACAAAATTATTACAGGGCTTGATTGGGTGGATGCTGGGAGAATGTTTCCCTTGGCTGGGGAGTCTAGAACCAGGGGCCACAGCCTCAGGATAAAGGGTAGGCCGTTCAGGACTGAGATGAGAAGAAATTTCTTCACAGAGGGTGGTGAATCTTTGGAATTTTCTACCCCAGAGGGCTGTGGAGGCTCAGTCATTGGGTATATTCAAAACAGAAAGTCGATAGATTTCTGACTAGTAAAGGCATCAAGGGATATGGCGATAGGGCCGGTGAATGGAGTTGAGGCAGAAGATCAGCTATGATCTCATTGAATGGCGGAGCAGGCTCGAAGGGCCGAATGGCCTACTCCTGCTCCTATTTCTTATGTTATGTGGAATTAACAGCCTTAATAAGAGTTGTTTGACTATCTTATCAGGATTAAGGCATGAAAAATACAGGAATTTTTGTCTTCAGTTTGCTAATTAACTGGAGCTGATGTAAAAAATACCCTTGGAAGGCTAAGCCAGTATGTTTAAAATATAATGCATGCACCTCGACAAGCAGACCAGGCAATTGGGAGAGTGGGCCATGTTGGGGAGTGAGGTAGGAGCGCTAAAGAGGCAAGGGACCGTCATTTCCCCATGGCAGCTCCAATCACACACAGGAACAGGAGTAGGCCATTCAGTCCCTCGAGCCTGTTCTGCCAGTTAGACCATGGCTGATCTGTACCTCAACTCCATTTACCCATCTTTGCTCCAGAACCCTGGATACCCTTAACAAAAATCTGATTAATTTCAACCTTTTGAGGGAGAGGGTTCCAGATTTCTACTACCCTTTGTGTGAAAAAGGCCGTCATGATTTCATTCCTAAATGGCCGAGCTCTAATTTTAATATTATGCCCCCTTGTTCGGGATTCCACCACCAGTATCTCGATTAGATCACCCCATCATCATTCTGAACTCATGGGAATACAAGCCAGGTTTATGCAACCTTTCTTCATAATTTAACCCTTTAAGCTCTGGTATCATTCTGCTGAATTTGCGCTATACCCCTACAAAGCCATCTTTCCTGAGATGCAGTGCCCAACACTGATCGTAGTATTCCAAATGGGATCTGAGCAAGGCACTGTACAATTGAAGTATAAATTATTCACTTTTCTTTCCAAGCTGCTTGAGATAATGGTCAACATTCCATTTTTGTATCTGTGCACTAGCTTTTAGTGATTTGTGTACATGGACACCGAAATCCCTTTGCCCCTCCAGTTTCTAATCTCTCACCATTTTTCGGATCCAAAGTGGATGATCTCACACATTGAACTCCATCTGCCACAGATTTGCCCACTTACTTAATCTCTCTGTCCCTTTGTAACTTCCAGCTTCCATCTACACAAGTTGCTGTGCTGTCTGCAAAATTAGTTTTAAATTGGTGGATTTTCATTGCTAATTAAGATCAAGCTCCATTATTTTAATTGTTGAGTACTTACATTTGACCAAGGTGTATTGCATTAAATTGGAACTAGTAATGGACTGGTACATCACCAGCAATGGCTGAGTCTAACATGTACGAGTTTAACATGTACCTACTTTTGAAAATAGAAATCAGTTTTGCAGGATTTTCATTTGGGTGAATATTCTCAATGAGGTTCTTGCATTTCATCCCTATTTACCATTTGCAATTGTATTTTGACACATTTATTTAAAAATTACCTCAACAGTAAATTGTCAGAACAGTTGGAACAAAAAGCACAAGTAATTGTGGATTCACAATTATTGAGAAACGAAAAGGAGGAGAAGCTAAAGGCCCTCGCAGAAAACTTCACCAGGTATGACTTTAAAACATAGTAGAAGAGTTAATCTCCGTCTGTTTCTTCTCTTATCAGCTTGTATTTTGCATAAAAGATACTTGGGTACGTATCTAATTGCAGATGGTTGTAATGACACAAAGTTCTGGAGGCATTGTATGGTAGATCTTTCTATTTGTTTGCCTCTAGATACTGTATGGAGTGGGATTTCTGCTGGCTGTGCAGGCCAAAATGTTGTGTTTAAAAAATTTAAATACTTCTGAGTTTAGTTTCTTTACAGCAGTCAATTTTTTTTTTTTTATTCGTTCATGGGATGTGGGCATCGCTGGCAAGGCCAGCATTTATTGCCCATCCCTAGCTGCCCTTGAGAAGGTGGTGGTGAGCCGCCTTCTTGAACTGCTGCAGTCTGTGTGGTGAAAGTACTCCCACAGTTCTGTTAGGGAGTTCCAGGATTTTAACCCAGCGACAATGAAGAATCGGCGATATACTTCCAATTTAGGATGGTGTGTGACTTGGAGGGGAACTTGGAGGTGGTGGTGTTTCTCATGCGCCTGTTGCCCTTGTCCTTCTAGATGGTAGAGGTTGCAGATTTGGGAGGTTCTGCCGAAGAAGCCTTGACGAGTTGCTAAAGTCCATCTTGTAGATGGTACCCACTGCAGCTACAGTACTCTGGTGGTGGAGGGAGAGAATGTTTAAGGTGGTGGATGGGGTGCCAATCAAGCAGGCTGCTTTGTCTTGGATGATGTCGAGCTTCTTGAGTGTTGTTGGAGCTGCACTCATCCAGGCAAGTGGAGAGTATTCCATCACACTCCTGACTTGCGCCTTGCAGATGGTGGAAAGACTTTGGGGAGTCAGGAGGTGAGACACTCGCCGCAGTATACCCAGCCTCTGACCTGCTCTTGTTGCCACAGTATGTGTGTGTCTGGTCCAGTTAAGTTTCTGGTCAATGGTGACCCCTCAGGATGTTGATGGTGCAGCATTCGGAGATGGTAATGCCGTTGAATGTCAAGGGTTAGATTCTCGCTTGTTGGAGATAGTCATTGCCTCGCACTTGTGTGGTGTGAATGTTATCTGCCACTTATCAGCCCAAGCCTGAATGTCGTCCAGGTCTTGCTGCATGCGGGCATGGACTGCTTCATTATCTGAGGAGTTGCGAATGACACTGAACACTATGCAGTCATCAGTGTACATCCCCACTTCTGACCTTATGATGGAGGGAAGGTCATTGATGAAGCAGCTGAAGATGGTTGGGCCTGGGACACTGTCCTGAGGAACTCCTGCAGCGATGTCCTGGGGCTGTGATGATTGACCTTCAACTACCACAACCATCATCCTTTGTGCTAGGTATGACTCCAGTCAGTGGAGAGTTTTCCCCCCGATTCCCATTGGCTTCAGTTTTACTAGGGCTCCTTGATGCCACACTCGATCAAATGCTGCCTTGTTGTCAAGGGCAGTCACTCTCACCTCACCTCTGGAATTCAGCTCTTTTGTCCATGTTTGGACCAAGGCTGTAATGAGGTCTGGAGCAGAGTGGTCCTGGCGGATCCCAAACTGGGCATCAGTGAGCAGGTTATTGGTGAGTAAGTGCTGCTTGATAGCACTGTCGACGACACCTTCCATCACTTTGCTGATGATTAAGAGTATACTGATGAGACGGTAATTGGCCGGATTGGATTTGTCCTGCTTTTTGTGGACAGGACATACCTGGGCAGTTTTCCACATTGTCAGCTAGATGCCAATGTTATAGCTGTACTGAAACAACTTGGCTAGAAGCGCGGCTAGTTCTGGAGCACAAGTCTTCAGCACGACAGCCGGGGCCCACAGCCTTTGCTGTATCCAGTGCGCTCAGCCGTTTCTTGATATCACCTGGCGTGAATCGAATTGGCTGAAGACTGGCTTCTGTGATGGTGGGGCCTCAGGAGGAGGCCGATATGGATCATCCACTCGGCACTCCTGGCTGAAGATGGTTGTAAACGCTTCAGCTTTGTCTTTTGCACCCACAGTGCTGGGCTCCACCATCATTGAGGATGGGGGTATTCATGGAGCCTCCTTCTCCCGTAAGTTGTTTAATGGTCCAACACCATTCACAACTGGATGTGGCAGGACTGCAGAGCTTTGATCTGATCCAATGATTGTGGGATCGCTTAGCTCTGTCTATAGCATGCTGTTTCCGCTTTTTAGCATGCATGTAGTCCTGTGTTGCAGCTTCCCCAGGTTGGCACCGCATTTTTAGATACGTCTGGTGCTGCTCCTGGCATGCTCTTCTACACTCTTTATTGAACCAGGGTTGGTCCCCTGGCTTGATGCTAATGGTAGAGTGAGGGATATGCCAGGCCATGAGGTTACAGATTGTGGTGGAATACAATTCTGCTGCTGCTGATGGCCCACAGTGCCTCATGGTTGCCCAGTTTTGAGCTGCTAGATCTGGTCTGAATTTATCCTGTTTAGCACGGTGGTAGTGCCACGCAACACAATGGAGGGTGTCCTTCAGTGTGAAGACGGGACTTCGTCTCCACAATGACTGTGCGGTGGTCACTGCTACCAATACTGTCATGGACAGATGCATCTGCGACGGGTAGATTGGTGAGGACGAGGTCAAGTAGGTTTTTCCCTGGTGTTGGTTCTCTTACCACCTGTCGCAGGCCCAGACTGGCAGCTATGTCTTTCAGGACTCTGCCAGCTCGGTCAGTAGTGGTGCTACCGAGCCATTCTTGGTGATGGACATTAAAGTCCCCCACCCAGAGTACATTCTGTGTCCTTGCTACTCTCAGTGCTTCTCCCAAGTGGTGTTCAACATGGAGGAGTACTGATTTATCAGCTGAGCGAGGGCGGTAAGTGGTAATCAGCAGGAGGTTTCCTTGCCCGTGCTTGACCTGAAGCCATGAGACTTCATGGGGTCTGGAGTCAATGTTGAGGACTCCCAGGGCCACTCCCTCCCGACTGTATACCACTGTGCCACCACCCCTGGTGGGTCTGTCCTGCCGGTGGGAGGAGTTTGGGTCATTGGTTGAAAGGTATGATTCTGTGAGTACGACAGCTCTCCCAATTTTGGCACAAGTCCCCAGATGTTGGTGAGGAGGACTTTGCAGGATCGACTGGGCTGGGTGTGCCGTTGTCGTGTCCGTAGCTGATGCAGAGGTCGATGCCGGGTGGTTCATCCGGTTTTATTCTTATTGTTTTTCGTAGTGTTTTTTTTTTACCACTGAGTGGCTTGCTAGGCCATTTCAGAGGGCAGTTAAGAGTCAACCACATTGCTGTGGGTCTGGAGTCACATATAGGCCAGACTGGGTAAAGACGACAGATTTCCTTCCCTAAAGGACATTAGTGAACTAGGTGGGTTTTTACGACAATCTGATAGTTTCATGGTCACCATTACTAGCTTTTTATTCCAGATATATTTTAGTGAATTTAAATTCCCCAGCTGCCGTGGTGGGATTTCCACTCACGTCTCCGGGTCATTAGTCCAGGCCTATGGATTACTAGTCCAGTAACATAACCACTATGCTACCATTCCAGGTTCCTAGTGCTGAAGACCTTTGCGACAAGACCTAGCTGTTCCCTTAGCCAAACTATTCCATTGCAGCAATGACACTGGCCGACAATGTGAAAAATTGCCCAGGCATATTCTATACACAAGAAACAAGACTAACTTGGTCAATTACCCCTCAATCCACCTTATCCCAATCATCGGCTAAATTATGGAAGGCTGAGCAAGATTTAGCACTTTTGACTTGAAGGCCTAGAAATTCAGTTAAGGCCCGCCAGCAGGTTAACGCCCAAAAGTTAGCGCTGCGCGCGGAGCCAGTTGCGCCCGCCAGAAATTCACTTTTAGCGCCCCAAGTCGGAACCGGGCGCTGTTCCAGGGTGTGCCCGCCTCCGCTTGGGGCGCTGAAAGTGAATTTCAGCGCTCCAGCTGCCGCTGCGCCACCCGATGCGGTGCGGCAGGCTGGGGTACTGCAGGCCTCCTCCTTCTCTTAAGGAGGAGCTGCCTGCAGCCGTGAGATCGCCGCTGGATTCTGCCAGCAAATGAGCCCGGCACCACGGAGAAGTGCCGGGCTCGCGGGAATCAGCCACCAATGCCGCGGGGGGGGGGGGTGGTGTAGGAGGCTGGGGAGGGAGGTGCAGGCAGGCGGCCGCCGAAAAAGCGGCCGACCGCATCTCCACCTTAAAGCGCCCCAGTAGCGCAGCAGTACGGCCCCGTTTTTCAAACACTGTTTGCGGCCGCTGCAGAAGAGGCGGCCGCAACTAAATATGGGGTTTGGGCCGGAAGCGGGGCGGTACCGGGGCACTGCGCACACCGATGACGTCATCGGTGTCGGCGCAGCGCTACCGGCTACCGCCGCCATTACCGCAGCGCTGAATATCAGCGCACCCTCTTACACTGGCGCAGAAACCCTCTTTGGGCGAAAAGTGGGCGCAAAGCCTACTGAATTTCTAGGCCGAAGACTCTTGCATACACACTTCAGCCCTTACGCACGTGCTGAGCTCTGCTATGGTTGAGGATGGGATGCTCGTGAAGCCGCCTCTTCACATTAGTTGCCTGATGGTTTATAACCATTCTCAACAATGTGGAAGGGACACGGGGCTCTGAGCATTGGCTGTGGAACCGCTTTGTTTTGTCTACAGTCAACTGCTTTTCATGTTTAGCATACAGGTAATCCTGCATTGTAGCTTCACTAGGCTGCTGCTGGTGGTGCGTCCTTCTATACTCCACATTGAACCAGGATTGATCACTCAGCTTGATGGTGATGCATGAGTGAGGAGTGTGACAGCCCATGAGGTTACAGACTGCGCAGGTATACAATTCTTCTGCTGATCACCCACAGCCCCTCATAGATGCCCATTTTTAAGCTGCTAGATCTGTCCTTAGTCTAGCCTACTTAGCATGGCAATAGTACCACACCACACGATGAAGGGCATCCTCATTATGAAGACAAGAGTTAGCCTTCACAAGGACTCAGCGGTGGCCAATGCTACCCTGGACAGAAGTGTCTGCAACAGGTAGATTGGTGAGGATTTGGTCAAGTAGGCTACACCCTTTTTGGTTCCCTTATCACCCAGGTTTTCAGAGGCCGGTCAGCACTGTCTGACTACTGAGCCTCTTTTGGTGGTGAACACTGAAGTCCGCCACCCAATGTATATTTGTCCCCCTGTTTCCCTCGTGCTTCCTCCAAGTGGTATTTGAACACTGTTTCATCAGTTGGGAAGGGGCTGGAGGTAGTACTCAGACGATTTCCTTGGTCTAGGTTAACCCCAAAGTCATGTGACTTCATGGAGCCCAGAGTCCATTTTGAGGACTTCCAGGGCCAGGACAATCTGACTGTGTATCAATATGTCTACATCTCTGGTGGGACTATATGATCGGTGCGAGAGGAAATACCCAGAATGGTAATAAAGGAATCTAGGCTGTTGGCTGATAGATACGACACTGTAAATACAACTGGTCAGGCTATTGCTTGACTGATCTGTCTGACAGCTCTTCCAACTTGGGTACCAGTCCCCAGATGATAGTGAGGAGGACTATGCAGAGTTAACTGGGTGAGGACTGCCCAAGTATTGTCCTGATACAATGTCTGGTTCATTGCCAATAGGCCCATCCAATATCTCTTATGATTCTGTCTGGTAACAGTTCTTTTTACAACTGATTGGCTTGCTAAACCACTTCAGAGGACATTTAGGGGGAGAAATTGGGTGAGTAGCGCCACCTGTTAGCGCCTAAAGAGGCAGGCAGTGGCTGTAGCGCCACTGGCTGCGCCTCCCGCGATATTCAGGAGGGGCGCTAATGGTGGCGTTAGCCTGTTGCGCTGCGCCGCCACCGATGACGTCATCGGTGTGCGCAGCGCCCCATTCGCGATATTTGGTAGCGAACGGCGCAGTTGCGCTGTTCGCTACCCGCGCCCGGCGCAGTTGCGCTGTTCGCTACCCGCGCCCGGTTCACGGGGCTTTACTGTGCCGGCAGCGGCGCAAGTTAAGGTGGAGGTGCGGGGCGGCCGCTTTTTCGGCGGCCGCTTGCCAGCACCTCCGTCCCCGGCCTCCTAAACCACCCCCCCGCGGCATTGCCGGCTGTTTCCCGAGAGCCCGGCACTTCTCCTTGGTGCCGGGCTCATTTGCTGGCACTCGCGAGCGGGGATCGCGCTGTTGCAGGCACCTCCCCCTTAACAGTGGGAGGAAGGCCTGCAGTACCGCAGCGTGCCGTGCCGCAGCGTGTGGCGCTGCGATAATCAGTTTCAGCGCCCTAAGAGGGACGCGGAGCGCCTTGAGCCTCGCCCCGTGTCCCTCGAGGGGCACTGAAACTGAATTTCTGGTGATCGGTATTACTCCGATCGCTGCGCCAAATCCTGCGCTCAGGTGACTTTTGCGCCACTTTGGCGCCCCAACCCAATTTCTAGGCCTTATAAGAGTCAATCACATATTGTGGGACTGGAGTCACATGTAGTCACACTGGCTAGGGTGGAAGGTTCCCTTCCCTGAAAGACACTAGTGAACCAATTGAGTTTTTAACATTAATCCAGCAGAGTTCAATCATTTTTCTAGTGCTGGCCCACACTTTACTAGATATTCAAATTCAATTTCACAACTTGCCTCATCACATAGAATGTAAAGTCCAACAATCATCTTTGTTGATCTTATCTGAACTCTGTTCTTTTGAAGATACTAAACTGGATATAAAATTACAAATATGGTTTTACTAATGATCTGTACAAGGTTATAATAGCTTGCTTTGTAGCAAGTTCCTGGTTGAGCCTGAATCACATGAGTAAGGCAGGATTCCGACTTTTCTCTGCTGTCATGAATGTGGGTATTAATATGGGTATTGTAATTTGTGTATTGTAAGATTGGTATTATAATGTGGGTGTCACTAATATGGGTATTGAAATCTGATCTGGGTATCAGTAACGTGGTTAGCACAGATATGGATCTTGTGATGTAACTATTTTAACAAGGATATCACTGCTGTGGGTATCGCTAATGTACACATCGTTAGAAAGGTATTTTGCTGTGGGCTGTTATGGCTATTGTAACATAAATATTATTAATATATCAGTAATGGGGATATCATAATGCAGATTTCGCTAATGGCGCTGATTGTAATGTGAGTATAACTAATGGGGATATCAGTAATGCAGGTATCACTAATGATTTTTGAGGGGGATTGACAGGGTAGATGCTGCTAGGTTTTTTCCCCTGGCTGGAGAGTCTAGAACTAGGGGCATAGTATCAGGATAAGGGGTCAGCCATTTAAGACTAAGATGAGGAGGAATTTCTTCACTTAGAGGGTTGTGAATCTCTGGATTTCTACCCCAAGAGGGCTGTGGATGCTGAATCGTTGAGTATAATCAAGGCTAGGATAGATGGATGTTTGGACTCTAAGGGAATCAAAGGATACGGAGATCGGGTGGGAAAGTGGAGTTGAGGTCGAAGATCAGCCATGATCTTATTGAATGGCGGAGTAGGGTCGAGGGGGCGTATGGCGGACTCCTGCTCCTATTTCTTATGTTCTTATGATTACAGACCTTTAAAATCTTTTTTTTTTAATCAATCTCCACTGATAAATTCCCAGATTTTTCCAGGATGTTGGATCAGTAAAAAAGACAAATTTCTATCTGATTTGACTTGCAAATAAACAAATTCTCCTTGGTCTTAGTGGATCCCAAGATGCGCTGTTTAGAGTTAGTGAAATCGTCACACACGCTGCAGTGATGCCACATGAAATGTGTGTGATGATGCCACTAATACGATGCGTGCACATCCCAAGATCCGACTTTCAGCACCTTCATTTTGTAAGGGAGGTAACATGACCTAAATTATTTAAGAATTTAGAACAGTTTGAGAGACAGTTTAAATGAGGTGCCAATAGAAAAATGAAGGGTAATTGCGACAAAATGCAATACACACACACACTTAATAAGCAACATGCTGATCATTGGCCACCCAAGCACAAGTCTGAAGTACACCACTGATCAACATCCAAGAGACTCAATTAAGCAAAGAAAGAGCATTTATTGCTTAGAATGGAGATAAAACATAAAGGCCTAGAAATTCACTGGCGCCCCAGCCTCGCCAGAAGTACCGCCCCGGAAGGAGTCGCGGCCGCCCGCCTCAAATTCAGTTTCAGCGCCACAGACGGAAGTGCGGCGCTACTCGAGGCGCCCCGCATCCCTCTTGGGGCGCTGCAACTGAAAATCGCAGCACACCGCAGCGCCACACGCTGCGGCACGGCGTGCTGCGGTACTGCAGGCCTTCCTCCCCTTCTTAAAGGGGAGGGGCCTGCTGCAGCGCGCTCGAAGAGCGCGAGTGCCGGCAAAAGAGCCCGGCACCGAGGAGAAGTGCCGGGCTCTTGGGACACAACCGGCACTTCACGAAGGAGTGGGGGGGGGGGGGGGCCTCAGGAGGCCGGGGACGGCGGGGCGGAGAGGTGCTGGCAGGCGGCCAGCAAAAAAAATGGCTGCCCCGCACCTCAGCGCCTCTACCGCCACAGGTAGGCCCCCCTGAACCGGTCGCAAATTGCGACCGGCGTTAAAGCAGGGGGGCACTACTAAAATTCGCGATCGGGGCGGTAGCGGGGCGCTGCGCACACCGATGACGTCATCGGTAGCGGCGCAGCGCTAATGGCTAGCACCGCCATTAGCGTCCCGCTAAATTTAGCGGGAGGCGTGGCCAATGGCGCAAAACCCACTAAGTGCCCTCTTAGGGCACTAACGGGTGGCGCAGGCCACTGAATTTCTAGGCTAAAGGATTGAAAATGTGCATCATGATTTGTCCATTAAGAGCTGTTATTCTATGGAACAATGATGGGCTCTTCAGTAAAATATACAAAATGAAATGTATCTGAAGAGCCTGGATAATGACTACAGCTCTGTTAGCAAAATGGACAACCTGCATACAATGCTCGCAATATAACAGTCAAAACAAACTGCAAAATTTAACTTTTAGCATCAGCTATTTTGTGTTTCAGTCAGGCATTAAAAATATTTGTGCTTTACAATACTATGCTGCTGATGTGCCACTTTAAGCATAACATTTCAGCAGTCAACATTTTACAGCGTACAGTCCATCCACAAATATTGGAAATGTATTTCACTGCTAAAATATTTCATGACCCTGAAAAGCCAGGTACAGGTATTGTGATATAGGTACCACGGACATGTTTACTGTGATACAGGTACCATTGATGTGGGTATTGTATTTCTACTGGGATTATATATAAAGCCTCATCAAATCCCTCAAAAACATCTGGAAATGGACACAGTTACTCTGATGTAAAAATGCAGCAGTTCATTATCTAAAAGAAATTGCTGAATGGCCTTTTCCTTCCACTTGGGTGAAAGAGCTTCATACAGTTAGGAATTATGTGGGCTCCTCAGAAGGTAACGGGCTAGATTTTCCACTGATTCGTAGTAAGTGGGTCAACAATCTATACTAAAAACAGTAGTCAGGGCTTTGCACTTCTGCACTTGCCAGCCCATGATTTTCCGCCCACTAAAGTGAATGGGTAGAAACAATCGCAGAATGTTGAGCGTAAAAGCCGAAAATCCCAACCAGTATTTTGTGTTGAGGCATTGAAAGCTCTCAAATTGAATTTTACATCTTATTTACAATTTACAGACATACCTGCAGTGATGCCGACGTAACCACCATGTAAATTGACTTTGGCAATCCAGACAGTAGTTAACTTCCCTGTCTCCAAGCCATCGTGCTTCTGAGCGGAGCTTTTGTTCAAATTCCAGTGCATCAGATTTTTGCCACAGGGCATCCTTATCTCTAAGAAATAATTAAAAACAAATAAACAGTTTGCAAAATATATTCTTGAACAAAGAAATATGGGTATCGCTAATGTGGATATCATTATGTTGGGACGTTAACATTAATGTGTGTACTATTAATGTGGGTATTGTAATATGGGTGTCACGAAGTATTGTAATGTAGGTATTAGCAATGCAGGATTCACTGGTTATTGTAATGTGGATATTGCAAATGTGGGTATTGTAATAAAGCAGCACAAAAAATGTGCATGTTAGAAGTAAATTTCACAATGAAATTTGAACATAGTACTGTACTTTGATTTTTCAGTGACCTCGAAGACCTGCTTTAAAATTGAAAATCACCAATTAACCTACAATAGAGCTTTCAAATAAATCCAAAAACATCGTGCCTCCATGCAGTTTAAAAAAATGTTTGATATTTTACCCTATTAACCTACCATAGCTTGGGACACGAAATACACAGCCCTCCAAAGAGGTGATCTCCTGTTCACTTACAAATACTCAGAGCTTTCAACATCTGGAAGCCATCTTAGTTGAGACTTCTCCAAATACACTATCTTCAAATCTGTTTACTTCATCTTCTTCACAGAGACACACGAGTGTACATGTAACCGTCAGGCCACAGGCAGGTAGGGACTATTTTTGAAAGTGGCCAGCAGCACTGTACGAAGGGGTCGGCCACTTAGGACTGAGATGAGGAGAAATTTCTTCACTCAGAGGGTGGTGAATCTTTGGAATTCTCTACCCCAGAGGGCTGTGGAGGCTCAGTTGTTGAGTATATTCAAGACAGAGATCAATAGATTTTTGGATTTTAAGGGAATCAAGGGATTTGGAGATAGTGGGGAAGGTGGAGTTAAGGTGGAAGATCAGAATGGCGGAGCAGGCTCAAAGGGCCGAGTCACCTACTCCTGCTCCTATTTCTTATGTATTACAGACAAACCAGATCCTTAGTAACTAAGCAGGATTCTCATTATCTATTTAACAGTTAAGAAAGAGAAAGTCTGGGCAGCACCATCTGAGGACCCTAATCACTGGTAATGATGGGCCTCTACTGCTAGCATGAAAACTCTATCAATAAGGAAGAGATATGGGTTGTAAAAAAGTAATTGAAACCAAAAGGCCAGTGCACAGCTGCAATAAAAAGGGCCATTAATGTATTGAGTTGAAGTACAAGAAGACAAAATCCGCATCATTCTGGGGAATGAAGTGGGGCAAGTGGAGTATGTTTCAGTGGAAGAGCATTTGGGAAACAGTGATCACAATATTAGGTTTAGAGTAGGTATGGAAAAGGAGAAGGAAAAATCAAATTTGAAAATACTCAACTGGAGGAGAGTTAATTTCAGTGAGTGGAAAAGTGACCTGGCCCAGGTGGACTGGAATCAAATATTGGCGGGTGAAACTGTAAATGAGCAATGGGAGGCCTACAAAGAGGAGACAGTTCGGGTACAGACTAGACACATTCCCATGAGGGGGAAAGGCATTGCATCCAAAGCTAGGGCTCCCTGGATGACCAAATATAGAGATTAAAATGAAACTGAAAAAGCTTATGATAAATGTTGGGTTCATAATCCAGCAGAGAACCACGCTGAATACAAAATGTACGGGGAGAACTGAAAAATGAAATAAGAGGGGCAAAGAGAGTCTATCAGAATAAAAGGGAACCCAAAAAGTCTTTGATAAACATATAAACAGTAAATGGAAGGGCGTGGTCGATTAAGGACCAAAATGATCTTCTTGTGGAGGCAGAGAGCTGAGGTACTAAATGAGTACTTTTCATCTGTCTCACTAAAGAGGAGGATGCTGCCAATGACACAGTAAAGGGGGAGGTAGTAGAGAAATTGGATAGGATAAAAATAGATCAAGAGGAGGTACCTAAAAAGGTTTGCAGCATTCAAAGCAGAAAAGTCACCCGGTCTGGATGGAATCCATCCTAGGTTGCTGAGGGCAGTAAGGGTGGAAATTGCAGAGGCTCTGGCCACAATCTTCCAATCGTCATATATAGGAGCAGTGCCAGAGGAGGACGGCAAATGTTACGCCCATGTTCAAAAAAAAGGGAGGGATAAACCCAGCAACTACAGGCCAATCAGCCCGACGGTGGCGGGGAAACTTTTATACAGACAATAATCCGGCCCAAAATTAATTGGAACTTTGAAAAATATGGGTTAATAATTGAAAGTCTGCCCGGATTTGTTGACAGCAAATTGTGTTTGACTAACTTGATTGAATTCTTTGATGAAGTAACGAAGAGGGTTGATGAGGGAAGTGCGGTTGATGTGTATATGGACTTTCAAAAGACGTTTGTTAAAGTACCACATAATAAACTTGTTAGCAAAGCTGAAGCCCATGGGATTAAAGAGGCAGTGGCTGCATGGATACAAAATTGGCTAAGGGACAGAAAGCAGAGAGTAGTGAACAGTTGTTTTTCAGACTGAAGGGAAGTATGTAGTGGTGTACCCCAGGGATCAGAATTAGAACCACTGCTCTTTTTGATATATATTAATGACCTAGACTTGGGTATGCAGGACATAATTTCAAAGTTTGCAGATAACACAAAACTCTGAAATATAGTAAACAATAAGATTTCAGGAAGACATAGACAGACGTCTGAAATGGGCAGACACATGGCAGATGAAATTTAATGCAGAGAAGTGTGAAGTGATACATGTTGGTACGTAGAATGAGGAGAGGCAATATAATCCAAATGGTGCAATTTTAAAGGGGGTGCTGGAAGAGAGACACCTGTGGGTGTACTTACACAAATCTTTGACAGTGGCAGGACAAGTTGAGAAGGCGGTTTAAAAGGCATACGGGATCCTTGGCTTTCTGAACAGAGGCATAGAGTACAAAGGCAAGGAAGTTATGCTAAAACTTTATACACCACTGGTTAGGCTCCAGCTGGAGTATTGTGTCCAATTCTGGGCACCGCACTAAAGGATGTCAAGGCCTTGAAGAGGATGCAGAGGAGATTTACTAGAATGGTACTAGAGGTGTGGGACTTCAGTTATGTTGTGAAATTAGAGAATCTGGGATTGTTCTCCTTAGAGCAGAGAAGGTTAAGTGGAGATTTGATAGAGATGTTCAAAATAATGAAAGGTTTTGGTAAGAGTAAATACGGAGAAACTGTTTCCAGTGGCAGAAGGGTCGGTAACCAGTGGACACAGATTTAAGGCAATTGGCAAAAGAACCAGAGGAGACATGAGGGAAAAAAATTATGCAGCGAGTTATGATCTGGAATGCACTGCCTGAAAGGGTGGTTGAAGCAGATTATAGTAACTTTCAAAAGGAAATTGCATAAATACTTGAAGGGGAAAAATTTGCAGGGCTACAGATGGGCCGAATGGCCTCCTGTGCTGTATCATAAGAAGCTTTTGCTGTAAAAGGTGTTGGTTGGACCCCACCTGGAATAGGGAAAATTTTATACCTGGTCTCAGGAATATAAGTTTTAACGACAATGGATAAGAACAGATTTCAGGCCGTGCTATATGTGCAGCAGGCACCGGGAACTCCTCCCAAACAGCTTGGTGAGCAGTACAACTTATTATAAAACATGTAAGTGCATGGCCAATGTCCTTCTGAACACTGGCTCAATAGCTGCTTCTTAATAATCAGATTACCACACAAGTGTAAAAGTGTTTTTCTCAAAATTAAGTAACACGGAGCTCGTCATTCAGCACTCTATAGATATACTTTTTGACCACACATCAAATTGGAACTAGCACTTCAAGATGAACTGGAAGGATGCCTGTAATTCCGACAAGGTGTGTTCCCTCAGTCGAGGAAGGAGAACTGTAATAAATGGATGATTCACTTCAGACCATTGTTGGCTAGTTCTTATCCTCCAGCCTTGACAATATTGAAGAGGCCTAGGCGTAGGGAATCTCACAGGTGGGGGAAGAGAAAATAAAATTATAGCATAGGTAGTATTTCTCATTCCTTATAAGAAGTTCAATCTCTACATACAAGTAGAAATTGCCCAGTGTCACCAAATCTGCAGGACATTGTCCCTTTAAGAAAATGTATGCCTTGGTCATTGTGATCGTTCGCCCTCCATTGTGTCACAGCCTCAATGCCCAATGAAATCAGCAGCAAGACCAAAGGAATCAGCAAGTGACAAAAACACATTGTAGTATCTCACATTTAGCTACCATCACCAATGAAGTGTGATCAGCTTCATCTAAAGTGCTGTAGATGCTAAAGAATCATCAAATTTCATAGGCTGGTTTGTTAAGTGCAATGTTTTGATGCTGTATTCAGCCAACAATCACTGTGATTGTTTTTTCCCTCGAGTATTTCAGCCGCAGGTGTCTGGGTTAGAACACTTTACAAATCATTTCTTTCTAATACCCATTTGTTGACTTCAAATTCCATATTATCTCCAGTTTTTAACTAAAAGTTTTGAATACATTTTACTCGTCAGGTCCTCAAACTCAGATGTTTGACGTGTTGAAAACCCATCACTGTGCTTGAATCTCCAAACCAAACTATTGAGAAATCCATGAGGAGAATTTGCATTTGCCTGATATGGACTAGATACCCTTTCTCCACAGGAACACGTCCCACTCATCTAAGGCTACGTTACGTAAGTTGGGCACAGCTCCGTAAGACCCAACCCTACAGGTCTTATTAATGAGACAGGCTAGTTAATCATCAACAACACCCTGAAGCATTGCGGATCTGCCTAGCTCGGGTATCAGATTACTTAGTTGGTAACATAGCCTTTTATGAAAAAATCCCATAAGACAAGGTCTCACTCACTCAAAAACTGCTGCATACAGTTCCCTTACTGGAGTTAGCAATACAGGTAGACTACCCTTTATCTGAACTTCCGAAAACCGAAACCCTCTAAAAACCGAAGGTTTTTTCGTTCAGCGTAAGTCGTGCGCACGACATGACCAGAGTGGCGCACGACTTACGCTGAGCAGGGCAGAGGGTCACTGAGTTCCCTCCTGGGTAGGAGATTGCAGGCCGAGCCGGATAAGGGATAGTGTATCCTTTTTCCGCACTTCCGAAAACCGAAATCGTTCAGCGTAAGTCGTGCGCACGACCCCGACCCCCGCCGACCCCCACCCCCCCGCCGACCCCTACCCCCGACCCCCGCGCCGACCCCGACCCCCCCGCCGACCCCCACCCCCCCCGCCGACCCCCACCCCCCGCCGACCCCCACCCCCCGCCGACCCCCACCCCCGACAAATTTCCCAGTCTTATAAAATACCTTCCGAAATCCGAAATTTTCCGAAAACCGAAACACGGCTGGTCCCGAGGTTTTCGGATAAAGGATAGTCTACCTGTAATAGGAGTTGTATTGTGGGTCCACACTCCCTCGATATCAGTTGATACTATTGTTAGCTAGTAATGGAACAGCTGCTAAATCCTGGAATTGGTGTTGGAAGTGATTATGTGAGCCCTAGGGACTCCAATACCTAATCCGCTAGCACGGTAGCTTGTTCCTATGGTGAGTCTTTCCAGGGCTGTTCCTGAGAACTCCAAAAGACAAGTCACCTGGAACAGAACTGCCCAAGGCAGGCCTCAGTTGGCCAATACAAAGGTGTGAAAAGCAGCAAATTATATGTTGGCTGAAAAAAGGCCGTTTGAGGGCGTGCAGAAAAGGAGCACTAAACTAATTCCTGCATAAAGCATCCGATCTATGAGGAGAGGTTGAAGAGAATAGAACTGCGTACTCTGGGGAAGAGAAGGCTCAGTGCAGAAGTATTCAAGGATCTTAAGAGAATAGATAAAATGACTCCGATAATATGTTTTGAGATTGGCACAAATTCTAGAACCAGGGGATTTGGGCTCAAACTTGGAAGAAGGAAGGTGCAGAGTTTAGATTTAACTACTTTATCCAGAAGGTGTTTAATGTGAATAGACTCCCCAGGGAGGCAGATAATGTGGAAAATCTTAATGAAGAACTAGACAGTGATCAGAGGAAATGAGTGACAGAAATGTTAACTTTTGGGACCAGTCTGAAAGACTGCAGTCTTTTCCAGTCCTTTACTTACTTGGGAGGGAGTTGGCAACTTTTAAAACTGACACTTCACTAAAAGTTCAACAAGATAATACAAGCTTTAAAAATAAACTTTATAGGACAACTACAAGAACTATATGTTGCACTAATTTACACTACAGTGAAATCCTGAAAAATATAACACCCTTTGTATATAGAGAACTGATAATACTTGTGCTGATGAGAGATAAACACCTAAGGGCAAAGTTCAGAATGAGCAAAACTTAGGGCACAATGTTTGTAGTGTCCCTAGATATGTCACTTCTTACGTGAAAAGCAGTAAATCCTGGCTGTATATGCAAGTTGAATAAATTAAGAAAAATAGTAATAATCAGAGATTATTAGACCTTAAGCACCTTACTAAATAAATATTTCAAATAGTAATTAACTATTGGAACAGAAAAATATTCATTGATTGTTGCATCATACTTAATAAGTTCAATTAAGCGCTCTTCCAGAAACTCTTTAGTTCTATTCAAGTCATCTACTTCAGCCAGAAGTTTTTGTTCATTCCTCTCAGTCTCCACTTGCGTCTTCTCAAGGTGTTGTTTATATTCTTCTAGCTCCTTCTTTACAGCTTCCAACTCCTGCTGAGTACTATTGAAAAATAAATTTCAGTAAGTCAACTGCAAACATCAGTAACTTTATGAAGCCTCAGGGTCCAATGCAGTAAATAGCATTCAAAACCAAAGGTCATTTCATTGATGTTCACTCACTTCCAACACTACTAAATGCAATTTTAATTCTTGTAAATGTAAAGTGAATAATACAGTAACTGTTTAGGCTAGAGATTTATTACCAGTTCCAGCAGAAAAGATAGGACACTTTTTTTGTCGATATCATGAAATTAATTACTTGTATTATCTGATTTTCCTCGCTCCACCATTAGCGGCCGTGCCTTCAGCTGCCTTGGCCCTAAGCTCTGAAATTCCCTCCCTAAACCTCTCTGCCACTCTATCCTCTTAAGACCCTCTTTAAAATCATCTGTTCCAATATCTCCTCTTGTGGCTCAATGTCAAATTTTGTTTGATAACGCTCCTATGAAGCACCCTGGGACGTTTTACGATGTTAAAACCGCTATATAAATGCAAGTTGTTGTTGTACCGCCACAGAACCACTGTTCTGAGACTTAATAGTTCCCTTTTTGAAACTCCAATTGTAATAGTTAAAAACAATTCAACTCTATGCCAATTGCAACGTATACTTGTAAAGTGATCTTAATAAATAGATATTTGGCAATTTTTTTTGTTTGACAAGATCCAGGGTTGACATTTCATGCACATCATCACATCATGCATGCAGTTTGATGCCAGTTAGGTCATCTTGTATTTTTTTTATATATATAACAAAAATGAAAAAGTTACATATTTCTTGAAGATGATGCCCTGTTTAAAACAGTCAAACTGAATTTTCTTCACCTATGTAAATAAACAAATTAAAAGGGCCGTACTCAAGTGTGTGTGTGTGTGTGTGTGTGTGGAGTTAGCTGATCTAAGCAAAGTGGAAAGTTGTATGCCATAATCAGCCACAGCATCCCAGGATAGGGAGTAGAAAATTCAGATATTCTAGTTATTCAATGAACCCTGCTGGTAAGTGCAGGTCTGTGGACATCTGCAGATTACAGGATTAGACTAGGCTATGATGTCTCCAGGGAATCACTTGCATTTATATGTGAATAGCCACTTGGTTAAAATCTACAATCTGCCCAATATCTAGTTAAACAACAGTGACACCTGCGGATCTTAACAGTAGAACCCTAGTTGAAAGTATTGGATACTATGAACTCACAAATCAGGCCATGTGCATTTTCTTGTCTTTTCTGAACACGGATTGAAAAGCACTCCAGTGAGATGAGGCTGACTGCAAACCAACAAATTGTTTTTTATACAGAATACATGAGTGAACAGTATCGAGTTTTCCAGTGAGATACATCTATTTCCTACCACTCCTCATACGCTAAAATGACAAACCATACAACTCAGTCTCTATAATAGGCTAAACTCATTTCTAAGTTAGCTGTCCTTGAGCTAACTGGCACTATCTATTGGATAAAAGAAACATGGATTCACTCTGCTATACTTGAGCCTGTTTCTGATTTAGTCACAATAACTGCTCACTGCCTAGTGAGCGAGATATCGGTGGCTCTGATTTCTTCCGGCTGGGTAAGGGACAGGAGGAAAGAGTGCTTCCGGCCCTTTTCCTGGCCATCAAAATTTCCATTTGAAGTGAGGGTTGGCATATTATGATGCCATGCAAAGGAGGGAAACACACCAAACAATGGCCTAGAAATTGGGTTGGGGCGCCAAAGTGGCGCAAAAGTCGCCTGAGCGCAGCATTTAGCGCAGCGTTCGAGGCTTTAGCGATCGTCAGATATTCAGTTTCATTGCCCCTCGAGGGACACGGGGCGAGGCTCGAGGCGCTCCGCGTCCCTCTTAGGGCGCTGAAACTGAATATCGCAGCGCAACGTGCCGCAGCGCCACACACTGCGGCACGGCACGCTGCGGTACTGCAGGCCTTCCTCCCACTGTTAAGGGGGAGGTCCCTGCAACAGCGCGATCCCCGCTCGCGAGTGCCGGCAAATGAGCCCAGCACCAAGGAGAAGTGCCGGGCTCTCAGGAAACAGCCGAAAAAGGCGGCCGCCCCGCATCTCCGCCTTAACTTGCGCCGCTGCCGGCACAGTAAGGCCCCGTGAACCAGGCGCAGGTAGCGAACGGCGCAACTGCGCCGTTCGCTACCAAATATCACGAATGGGGCGCTGCGCACACCGATGACATCATCGGTGGCTGCGCAGCGCAAATGCCTAACGCCACCATTAGCGCCCCTGCTGAATATCGCGGGAGGCGCAGCCAGTGTCGCTACTGCCACTGACTGCCTCTTTAGGCGCTAACAGGTGGCGCTACTCACCCAATTTCTCCCCCAATGTATTTCCCAGCATTTATACCCCAGAAACACTGAACGCAAAGGACGCCCAAGGAGCTTGGAGGAAGTTTAAATTTCAAATGGCTGGTTTCCCTATAGCGGCCGATCAAAGACTGCTGTAGGGAAACTAAACTCAGCAGTATTTTAATTTTATAAACACAACATTTTGGCCTGCACAGCGGAAATCCCACTCCATACAGTATCTAGAGGCAAACAAATAGAAAGATCTACCATACAATGCCTCCAGAACTTTGTGTCATTACAACCATCTGCAATTAGATACATACCCAAGTATCTTTTATGCAAAACACAAGCTGAAAAGAAAAGAAACAGACGGAGATTAACTCTTCTACTATGTTTTAAAGTCATACCTGGTGAAGTTTTCTGCGAGGGACTTTAGCTTCTCCTCCTTTTCGTTTCTCAATAATTGTGAATCCACAATTACTCGTGCTTTTTGTTCCAACTGTTCTGACAATTTACTGTTGAGGTCCTTTTAAATAAATGTGTCAAAATACAATTGCAAATGGTAAATAGGGATGAAATGCAAGAACCTCATTGAGAATATTCACCCAAACGAAAATCCTGCAAAACTGATTTCTATTTTCAAATGTAGGTACATGTTAGACTCACTTGAGATTCAAGGAGTTGTTTATCCATTAAGGCTATTTGGGCTTGTTGCTCATTAAGGTGCCTTTTCACAACCGCCAGTTCTTCACCAACAGTCTGTCAAAATCAAAGCAGCATCAGCAGAATGTTGCATCAGCCATTGCTGGTGATGTACCAGTCCATTACTAGTTCCAATTTAATGCAATACACCTTGGTCAAATGTAAGTACTCAACTATTAAAATAATGGAGCTTGATCTTAATTAGCAATGAAAATCCACCAATTTAAAACTAATACACAGGAAAATTAGGGAAAACAATACAAAGCATTTTCACTTAGCAGAGAGATCAATAACCAAAACGCATAGATTTAAAGTAATTGGTAGAAGGATTAGAGGGGAGTTGAGGAGAATTTTTTTCACCCAGGGGGTGTTGCGGGTCTTGAACTCTACCTGAAAGGGTGGTAGAGGCAGAAACCCTCATCGCATTTAAAAAGTACTTGGATATGCACTTGAAGTGCCGTGGCCTACAGACCAAGAACTGGGAAGTGGGATTAGGCTAGACAGCTCTTTTTCGGCCAGCACAGACACGATGGGCCGAATGGCCTCCTTCTGTGCCATAATCTTCTATGATTCTATGATGATCTGGTTCTGGGACAAATAGGAGCTATTCTGAACAGGGAGGGTGCTAATGTACTGGCAAAATGGTTAAATAGGGAAATGACAAGGTATATAAAGCAGGGAGGCTGAGAAAATTCTTCTCCATAGTCAAGTATAATAAATCAAAGGAGCAGGCTGTTATTGCATATCTCCAAGCAGTTGATTAGCAGCGACATTGGTGGAGACTGCAAGCAGGGTATTTGCCCACCCTCTATGTTGCTGGTAGTATGGAGCACAAAGACCAGAGGAGAGGGATGTGCAGGAAAAAAATAAGCCTTTTCCTCATAAATCATGTAAAAATAAAGACAACACTTTCTAAATTTAAAAATAACGGAAGTTTGAGGTCAAATCTCCAATTAATAAAAATGATCGAACCCAAATAAATTATAGATAAAAGACAGAAATGTAGTCGATGGTTTTCAGCTCAGGCTTTCAGAACTTGAAAAATTGCTAAATTCAGATATCCATTGAAATTAATTATGCTCTTCATTGCTTACTTAGTGTTTAAAACAGAATTAAAACGCAAATAAAAGCTCTCTGTATAGCATTACAAATCATTAACCAGACGCCCTGACTGTAGCAATACCAGGAGAAAACCTAATCATCACCTTTAATTTATTCTGATAATCCATCACCTCTCCGCTCATCTGAAATTTGATTGCAGACATCTCTTCCCTTGCAGCCTCCTGGAAGCTTTTTACTTGCTGTTGCTCTCTCTCTAGCTTTCTCTGCAGCTCTTTTACAGTTGTTGTTAACTCTTTCGATCTACTCAACTCCTCTTGCAGCTGTTCGTTCTCACTCTCGAGTGTGGAAACATTACGATTTAGTTGGTTTTGTTCCACTTTTACCTCCTCACAAAATGTCGTTTGCTGTTGAGAAATTTCAATACATTTCTGCTCAGTGGCATTTTTTTCTGCACTGAGTGTACAAACCTGCATGCCGAGTTCTGCCATTTCAGTGTTTGCCCTGTGGAGTAGATCTTTGGCCTCGACATTCTCAAGCTCTACCTTTTCAACATACTGTTTCTGCTGGGACAATTCTTCTTTAACAGACACAAGTTGTTCCTCAAGTTCAATTATGTGCTGCATTGAATTCTCCCTTTCCTTTTTAACATAATCATCTTTTTCTTTAAGCAGCAAGAGTTTCTCAACATGATCCCTATTAGTTGATTCTATCTGTTCTTTTAGATTTTGAACCAAGGTCCTGTATTCCTCCTTGGAACATACTGCAAGATTTAGATTACTGTGTATAGTTTCCTTTTCCTCAACTGCATGTTTAAGCTTTGACCCGAGCTCTTGGCCCTCTGCCTGTAATCTGGCCACTTCAGCCTGCTTGATTTCAAGCTGATTTTTAGCAGTAACTAGCCCTGCATTAATCTCTTCCATTTCTTTCTCCTGAAGCGCTCTTTCCTGTAGTTGTGCTTTCACTAATGTGGTTTTCTCAGCTATTAGGCTCTCTAAAAGCATAATCTGTTGCTTAAAGTTATTCTCAAGATTCAACTTTTCTTTTTCCACGGTCTCTATTGTTGCCTGACTTTTCTCAATGCTTTCCGAAAACTGCTTTAACCTGTCAACTTTTTCAAGTAAAGCATCTTCCTTCTCAGCTAGAAGGGAGGCAAGAGAATTTTCATTCTGCTTTGACTTTATTAATTTATTCTCCAAGTCTGAAACCAGTTCTTCCTTGGTCTGGCAATCTACCTGGAGATTTAGTAAGCGGTCGTTCAAATTATTTTCTTCTTGTTTCAGATCATCGAGTTCAGACTGATTTTTTTTCAGTTTTGTTTCTGCTCTTTTAAACTGCCTGAGAGCATTTTGCAAGTTCTCATGCAACTGCCTGTTTTCGTCCCTTAGCTTTTTTTCTTTTCCGTCCACTGTCACCTTGGCATCAGCTATCTGGCCCTGCAACTGTTTCTCAGATGCGTTCAGTCTGTCTATCTCAGCTTCAAGGGATAAACAAGTCTTCTCCACTTCTTTCTCTCTTTCAGCATGTTTCTGCACGATATGTTGAAGTTTTTTATTCTCGGTTTGCAATTTCTGATGCTCAATGTTAATGTGCTCTGTCCGGGTTTGCAGCTTGGCTAATAGCTCTTCTAAGTCTTGTAGTTTTTTTCTAAGATCTTCTTTCTCACATAAAAGCTTACTTTGAGACTCCTGATGGTTGTGTGCCTTGTTATAAGCAGCAGACAACTCTAATTCTTTTATTTTGAGTTGGCTGGAAAAAGTATTTATTTGTTCCTCTAATTTTTCATATTTAATTTGTGTTTCTTCTTGCTCTTCTCTCAGCTCTTGAATTGTCTTCTGCCCTGACTCAGGATCTGTATTTGCCTTTTCATGTACACTCTGAATTTCTCTATATTTATTCAGGGAACATTCTAGCTCTTCATTTTTCTTTACAAGCATAGAACTTTTTTCCTCAAATTTTAAAGTTGTCTCTTTTAGCTTTAACTCAAGCTCATTTATTACCAATTCTCTTAATTTCAAATCATTTGTTAACTTCTCCAGTTGAGACTGTTGCCCACTGTTTAATCTCTGCATTCCAATTTCCTTCCTCTCCGCCTCATTCAACTTGTCAAGAAGCTCGTGGATCTTCTGTGCTGAATCATAGTGGATTGCTGTTAGTTGTCCCTTTTCAGTCAAAATACTGTCTATCCTTGCTATCAGCTCTATGTTCTTCCGTTCCACTGTCATTAGCTGGGTCTGAAGTTCACCGAGATTGCCATCTTTGATCTCTTCTGAGGCCTTGATCTTTTCCATTTCTTGTGTTAATGACTTCATCTTTAATATGTAGTCTTGATTACATGTCTCCAACTCGATAATCTTCACCTGAAGCACCTGCTGTTTTTCAGTGGAACTGACTTCTAATATTTGCAAAGATTTCTGAAGCTCTTTAACATTGCCTTGAGCAGAAACAGAGTCCTCACATTGCTGATTCAGCTCTTCCATCATCTTCTTCAGTCTACAGTTTTCCTCCATAGTATCAGCAGTTGATTTGTTCACAGCTTCTGCAGTTTGCTCATGCAAAGTTATTGTCCTCTGTAATTCTTCCTTCTCCAGTTCAATCTGTTGGATCTTCTCTTGCATCTCCCTTTGCTTTACATCAGATTGATCAAGTTCAGCGCGTAACTCATCGAAAGTTTCCAGCTGCTCCGCTATTAATGGATTGCTTATTTCTGGATTTGAACAAAATTCTGGAGCCTACAAAAAGATGTAAACTATATATTAGTTATGCTACAATTGGATGCAACTTCATCAGTATAACTTCTTTTTTCCAGAAAAGCACCCAGAAACCAGTTTAACAAAAAGGGCCCTGATTCAGGCGCAGGACGCTTATTAACAAAGCTAATTAGCCAGCCTAAAACTAGGGGCCATAAATATAAGACAGTCACTAATAAATCCAATAAAGAATTCAGGAGACACATCTTTACCCAGTGTGTGGTTAGAATGTGGAACTTGCTACCATATGGAGTAGTTGCAGTGAATAGCATAGATGCCTTTTAGGGAAGCTAGATAAGGACATGAGGGAGAAGGGAATGGAAGGATATGCAGATAGGGTTAGATGAAGTAGAGTGGGAGGAGACTCGTGTGGAGCATAAACACCAGCATAGGCCAGTTGGGCCGAATGGCCTGTTTCTGTTCTGTAAATTCTATGCAATTCGATGACAAGTCACATATCATGTTTACCTAAAATGCTCCCAAATTCACAGTACCCAATTGACCCCCACCCGTTGCCGCTCCACACCCACGCACCCCCCCTCAATCCCACCACCACCAACCCCCTCCGGCGACTTACGTTCATTCAGCCCACTATCTGCAAGGCTAGCAGTCCAATTTTCATTTTCCTCAAATGGGCGAGTTGCCTGTGGAGGCGCAACAAGTGCTGACAACTCGCCCAATTAATATTAATGAAGCCTTTGCACCCAAAACCAGGCTTTGACAAATTTCCAAACCATTATATTAAACCATGCTTACTTGCATTGATGAAGTTGTTCTAGAAAACTACAGGACAGGTACACCTGTGCTAAGCAAGAGGAATAAAATCTGTTATTTGGACTCAAAAATTTGCATTCCTCTGGGTAGGAAATCTACTCTTGAACACAGCATCATGAAGGGTAAGAAGAATCAATCTTGACTTAGGATGTTCTCCCACATTAAATTTACATAAACAAGTCTGTGCTGTGTTGTGGTAGAAAGCACAGCAGGGCTGAAGGGACCAGACTACAAAGCTTCAATTTTTAAACTACAAGGTCTGGAGTTTCTGCATAATATCCTTCCAGATATCAGCTTAATCTGGGCGGTAGCAAATGAAACAGCGCTAAAGATTGCAGAATTTTAAGCGTAAGCGAGTTACACCCATTACCACTTTATGCTGGTCCAAATGTTCAGTTGCCTGAAGCAGTCCCCGCCCCCAGCTCGGAATGGTGAGTTTCCGCCAATTGCACTCGTTCGGGGGTGTTCAGCACAATGGGCTGAATTTTGCCAGCGCTCAGAGTGCGGGTTTGGAGGCAGGTCCGCTGTCAAAATCGAAATGATTGACAGCGGGTTGGGAACCCGCTGCGAACCCACCTCCATGTAAGTTTCTAAAATGTTGGGTCTGCGATTTCAGAACAGACCCGATACCAAGTGGCGGGGGAGGCATTTAAGATACAAGCGGCGGGGGAGGCATTTAAGATAGTTAACCTACTATTTTGCCAGCCTTTTTCTATTTTCCCACATTTTTAACGAGGTTCACGTTGTCTGGAGATCACATCAGGTAAGTAGGTCGGGTTCTCTATGTCTCCCCAATGCTGAGAACAGGTACATTAATGACTTGGATATGAATGTAAAGGGTATGATCAGTAAATTCGCGGATGATACTAAAATTGGTAGGGTGGTAAATAGCGAGGAGGGTAGCCTCAGTCTGCAGAACGATATAGATGGGTTGGTCAGATGGGCGGAACAGTGGCAAATGGAATTTAACCCGGAAAGGTGCGAGGTGATGCACTTTGGGGGGTCTAACAAGGCAAGGGAATACACAATGAAGGGAAAGACCCTAGGCAAGACGGAGGGTCAGAGGGATCTGGGTGTGCAGGTACACAGATCCCTGAAGGCGGCGGAACAGGTGGATAAGGTGGTAAAAAAGGCATATGGGATACTTGCCTTCATTAGCCGAGGCATAGAATATAAGAGCAAGGAGGTTATGATGGAGCTGTATAAAACACTGGTTAGGCCACAGCTGGAATACTGTGTGCAGTTCTGGTCGCCACACTACAGGAAAGATGTGATCGCGTTAGAGAGGGTGCAGAGGAGGTTCACCAGGATGTTACCAGGGCTGGAGCGCTTCAGCTATGAAGAGAGACTGGGCAGATTGGGTTTGTTTTCCTTGGAGCAGAGGAGGCTGAGGGGGGACATGATTGAGGTGTACAAAATTGTGAGGGGCATAGATAGGATGGATGCTGAGGAGCTTTTCCCCTTAGTAGAGGGGTCAATAACTAGGGGGCATAGATTCAAGGTAAAGGGCGGGAGGTTTAGAGGGGATTTGAGAAAGAACTTTTTCACCCAGAGGGTGGTTGGAGTCTGGAACTCACTGCCTGAAAGGGTTGTGGAGGCAGAAACCCTCACAACATTTAAGAAGCATTTGGATGAGCATTTGAAATGCCATAGCATACAAGGCTACGGGCCAAATGCTGGAATATGGGATTAGATTAGACAGGGCTTGATGGCCGGCATGGACACGATGGGCCGAAGGGCCTCTATCCGTGCTGTATTACTCTATGACTCTATGACTCTATGACAGCTGTAAAAGTGGTCTGAAAGCTACCATTTCACAGCTGGTCACTTTCCAATGTCAGAAGCTTGAGCCTTCAGGACCTGGAAGACACTTTTGAGCTGTATGCAGTTTGGAAGTGTTTGGAGTAAACTTTCTATCCACTGTCACCTCCTTGGAGCAAGCTCTCTTACCATTGACAGATTGCTTCTGTCATTTCAACTTCAGCTGCCATCTATTCCAGCAACATCGGTGCCCTTGAAAAAATCTCACCTTGGTCCTCAGAATCCCTCCACGATCAGCCCCAGCACCAACATCACCGGACACACCAACAACAATACCAACCTTCTCCGTAATCACCTGATGCTGCACAGGACACAGGGAATCAGCACCCGACCACATTGCTGCCCGGGAGGCCAGCGATGGCATCACCATGGCCAGATTTACTTCACTTGACGCTTTATACCCTGGCTGCCATTTGATGCGCCAGGTTACCACCACCCCACACCAGCACCCTAAAGCATTCCTACAATGACCAAGCCATTCCTTTTACACTCATCACCAATTGCGGGGGTTACTGTTATGTCTCACCATTCACTGCAACTCACGAAGACACTTCTAAAGGTGAGCACAGATCTGTCCAATAAGGCTAAGTTTTGAAAATAAAGATTTCAATGTTTGACAGCACAGTAACAGAAAATTTACATGAACATTGCATAAGACACCCATGTGCCTACCCTTGTGTGTTGTTAGTTGGTATGATTACATTAGGATGAGGGTGAGGAGTGGCTAGTGAGATGGGAAAGTGATAATGTAGATAGAGAGGGATGGGTGGAGGTGCAAGGTAAGTTGGTGTAAGGATGTGCTGGAGTAGGGTAGGGAAGGCAGAGTTATGGAGATGTGATGAGTGGCACAGCAGGATGAGGTTGAGTGTGGCTTTGTAGCAACGTTTCGTGATCTACTGAGATCATTGAAGCGTTTGCACCACTGCAGCCAGGTACTCCTGATGACATCCCTGCTGTTGCCCTCCTGTGAAATGTGCAACCAGGCTGCACTGGTGTCCTGAGGCGGTCTCTTCCACCCATGGGAAGGGAAGAGAACCTCCCTGCGTGCTGTGACTCCCTCCACAAGCACACGGACAGCACAACTGTCAAAATGAATGCGGCCATGGTCCCTTTAAGGACGTCATCAGACCCGTTTCCTTTTAATTGGCCGGGAACCCCGCAGGGCAGGCCTTAACAAGCCCTATTAACGGAAAATCCTTTTCATAGAGCAGCTGCAGCCAAGAGCAGGACCAGAACCCGCCAACCACCTCTCCCGCTGCGATCCCGCCTCCGCTGGCGAAATCACGGCCATTGAGTTCGGAATCTCTGGCGCACAGGCACCCATGGTCACATGAATCCAGCGTTAACATCCTGACCTACAGTGACCAACAGTCAACTGAAGCCTTACCCAGGTCTGTTTCTCCTGCTGCTGTTGAAATTACTTTAAATTTAGTCAACTGATCTGCCCTTGGTACACAAGACCTGTGACCAGTTGTCAATTGAAGCCACATAGGTGTGTCCTGGTCTGCTGCAGTAATTAGTTAATTGAAGATAGACTGACCAGTCAATTGAAGCCAATTAAAAAGTAAGACCAAAAGCACTAAATCAGTCAATTGACCTGCCCTGCTTATAGTTTAAAGAGTTGAAGAATGGCTCATTTCTTGGCAATCCCACTCCTTTGTGATGCTGTAGGATGCCCTGTTCCAGTCACATATCGATTACAATCAATTACGCTGATTGATTGCGCTGATTCACGGGAGATTTTAGGTTCAGGCTTATGCTAATGAGTTTGCGCGTAAGTGTCAGCATAATCTCACCTCAGCAAATCCGCTGCAGCGCCCAGTGCATTCTGCCAATGTAGGCTAGCAGTTCTTTTTGTTGGGATAAAACCGAGTTTAAATTGGAGAGGACCAAGTTCCAGGAAGGCTTAATGAGAGAGGCAGATATACCAGCAGATCTGTGGTTGCATTGATCACGGTAAGTCAGATGCACTGTTTTATAAGGACGGGAGCATTATACCATGGAATTCTTCTGCTAAGGGGCAGCTCTGTGTAATGTGGCTTGTCCCCTTAAGGCCACATTATGTTAAGTGCAGCAAACAGGCAGATCCTGAGGTCAATTAGAAGCTAGCTGCTCTAGCAGATGCAGAGGTAAATTAAAGGAACAATATGTGCCCAATAGTCTGGGTCAGCTCATTTACATATGCACTGGAGTCATGATTGGCATTAATCCCGAGTAAAATGGCTTTAACCTGCTGGAGTGCATGGAAGTTAGAATGCAACCCTTCAACTCAGTTCTGGCTGAGCACTGTAGCAGCAGGCTGGAGGACAAGCAAGGTAAGGAAGGAACTAAGCTTAGCCTGGCTTACTTGATTCTCAGCAAATTCACTGCATGTCCCATCAATCGTTTTCTGATTCTTTTCAAGAATGTCTACTACAGCAGCATCTGACACATGAAGCCAAACAAGGGCATGGCACACAGGCACAGAAGACCTGCAAGCGCTTCTCAAGGAAGTATACATCAAGAGATAAAGACTGCTGAGGGTCTATGGCAGCAAATCCACTGGAAACGTCACTCGATCCTTATGGGGCGAGGTGGCACTTAGTGCCAAATCTCACCCCCAAGACTGCAGACCAATACCACAAGAAGTTCCATAACCTCTTCAGGGGTGACAAGGTAGCACATCAGTTCCCTTTCCTTCCCACCCTGGACACCAGCACACTCTCCAGCCTATAAAAGGAACACTCGTACAACTAAACCTCAAATGCACTTTGGTTAAGGGGCTCTAATTTGGGATCAACGGCTACCTATTGCCTCCATCAGCAATTATTATTATACGCAACTTCAAACTCCTTCCTCCATCATATCAGTCTCATACCACCACATTCTTACCTCCGCTCTCCCATGGGAGCTGGCACACATTCCTCAACACTGCTAACCTTCCCCTCGTTTGCTCAATCTTTGTGTTGGACACATTAGCGCACAATGCCTCCTAGAGGCTGTACAATGGAGGGGACATCCCCACTTTTAAACACCTCGCTCTCTGTGAGCAGACGGCCATGGAACTCATAGGGCGATATTCTGCTCTTGCCATGGGAGGTAGCAAGGTCGGTGGCATATTGCCAGTGATTGAACACCTACGCTGTTTCCGTGGCATCCCAATGAAGTAGCACACGGACACAAGTGCCACCCCTTCTCTGTCCCCTTAATCCTCACCCATTCTTAGCTTCTACATTCCTTTTTGCAGATCCACCACAGCAACAGGGGGCACAGGAGGAAGATAATAATGATAAAGAGGACGAACAAGGACACAGCTATCTCCTTGTGAATTATGATCATGAGGAAGACGACGAGGAAGATGAAGTTGGATGCAAGCCCGCCCATGAGTTCCTGCACAGACCTCCTGCCCTATATTCCTCTACCCCAATCCCATCCAACTCACCCCATCACTTGCTTCTGAAGCTCCAGGGACCAGCCAACAGAAGCACAGATTGCATCTCTCGTGGCAATAGGGGCGAGAATAGATACACCATCGTGATGCATGCTGCTGTCTCTCCTTTCCTTCAAGATCTGATAGCTGTCATTAGACCAACCATCCCAATGATCAGTGGGGACAGATCCAGAGCCCAGTGGAATGGCGACAGCTGGAATCGACCTGCCTGGCCACTGGACTTTCCCCTTGGAGCCAAATGAAATTGAAGAGGCGATACCAGGCTCCCTATAGGGCATTGACACATTCTCCTTGAAGTAGTTCTGGCTCCAAATGATCAGGACCTCCTCCTGTCCATGGGAGCAGGGGGTAGCTTTTGTCATCCAGAAGCCATCCAGTGACCTGATTTTCTTCCCGGAAGAGGTCAGGGAGGGCCAACTTTAGAAGAATTAATGCAACATGACAACTTCCAGCATGGCTGGCCTTGTAGGATACATACAATTGAGGACGTGGAAATCCTTTCTGTTGAAGTAACTGAAGGGGTGTTCTGTAGGGGCTGGCAAAGCAACGAGGGTGGCATGAACTACACCCTGGACCTTGGGAAGCCAGTAACCACATCAAACTGGGTGTCCCTATTTCATTGCTGCCTGGCTGTGATGCCAAAGGTGATGAATTCGCCAGCTCTCTTGCAAAGTGTGTCAGTCACCTAATGAATGCATGCCCATAGTGCAGCCTGCCTGATCGCCCATGACTATCTGAAATAAACTGATGGTAAAAAAGTTGAATGTAGTGGTTACCTTCACAGCCACAGAGCAAATGAGGCTGCAGGTCCTTATCCAGTAAGATAGAGGGCTGCCCTACTGCCTCTTTGGTGAAGCATGCTCTTACTCACATTTCCTCAATAAGGCCTCTAACTCTATATGACCTGTGCTGCCTGTATATTCTATGGGCAAGGTAATATCTGGTGGGCTGCATTCTTATATGCCACCTGACCGTTCTATGCTCCATCCTGTGCTGTTTATCCTCCTCCTCCATGTTAATGGCATATAAATAACCTCCCAGAGATGTCGGGGAACATAGGGTCTAATGAGAGGGAGGAATTGAATGAAATCAGAATTTGTAGGGAAATGGTGTTAGGGAAATTGATGGGATTGAAGGTCGATAAATCCCCAGGGCCTGAGAATCTACATCCTAGGGTACTTAAGGAAGTGGCCTTAGAAATAGTAGATGCATTGCTGGTCATCTTCCAAAATTCTATAGACTCTGGAACAGTTCCCATGGATTGGAGGGTAGCTAATGTAACCCCACTATTTAAAAAAGGTGGTAGAGAGAAAACGGGGAATTATAGACCGGTAAGCCTGACATCGGTAGTGGGGAAAATGCTAGAGTCCATTATAAAAGATGTAATAGCAGAGCATTTGGAAAACAGTGACAGAATCGGACAAAGTCAACATGGATTTACAAAAGGTAAATCGTGCTTGACTAATCTACTGGAATTTTTTGAGGATGTAACTGGTAGAATAGATAAGGGAGAACCAGTGGATGTGGTGTATTTGGACTTTCAGAAGGCTTTTGATAAGGTCCCACATAAGAGATTAGTGTGCAAAGTTAAAGCACATGGGATTGGGGGTAAGGTACTGTCTTGGATAGAGAACTGGTTGGCAGACAGGAAGCAAAGAGTTGGAATAAACGGGTCTTTTTCCGAGTGGCAGGCAGTGACTAGTAGGGTACCGCAGGGATCGGTCCTTGGACCCCAGCTATTCACAATACAGGAAACTTTGTGCTATCCGGCACCCACGGGACCGAGCTGCTGCCGTTCCCTCAACACTGCCGTACACACCAGAGTTAATGTTGAAAGATACGTCCGTATCTGACAACAAACACTGTTGCTTAGCAACAGCTTCTAAACACTCTGGTGTGGCTGCAAGCCTCTGTAGCTAAAGCTGTTGCTATAGCTACAGACCTTGCACAGCTTGACTGTTCAAATAAAGCAAAGAAAACAAACAAAAAGAATAAAAAACGGCTCCTGATTTTTGCCGGTGGCTCCAGATTGCCGGATAGTTCACCTCCGGATAGCACAAAGTTTCCTGTATATATAAATGATCTAGACGAGGGAACTAGATGTAATATCTCCAAGTTTCCAGACGACACAAAGCTGGGTGGGCATGTGTGCTGTGAGGAGGATGCAGAGAAACTCCAGTACGATTTGAACAGGTTGGGCGATTGGGCAGATGCATGGCAGATGCAGTATAATGTGGATAAATGCGAGGTTATCCACTTTGGTGGCAAAAACAGGAAGGCAGATTATTATCTGAACGGCAATAGATTGGGAAAAGGGGAAGTGCAACGAGACCTGGGTGTCCTTGTGCACCAGTCGCTGAATTAAGCATGCAGGTGCAGCAGGCGGTCAAGAAGGCAAATGGTATGTTGGCCTTCATAGCGAGAGGATTCAAGTACAGGAGCAAGAATGTCTTGCTGCAGTTGTACAGGGCCTTGGTGAGACCACACCTTGAGTATTGTGTGCAGTTTTGGTCGTCTTATCTGAGGAAGGATGTTCTTGCCATGGAGGGAGTGCAGCGAAGATTCACCAGACTGATACCTGGGATGGCAGGAATGACGTACGAGGAGAGATTGGGTCGATTAGGCTTATATTCGCTAGAGTTTAGAAGAATGAGAGGGGATCTCATTGAAACTTATAAAATTCTAACAGGACTAGACAGACTAGATGCAGGAAGGATGTTCCCGATGGCGGGGGAGTCCAGAGCCAGGGGTCACAGTCTAAGGATAAGGGGTAAGCCATTTAGGACAGAGAGGAGGAGGAATTTCTTCACCCAGAGAGTGGTGAACCTGTGGAATTCTCTACCACACAAGGCAGTTGAGGCCAATTCATTAAATATATTCAAGAAGGAGTTAGATATATTTCTTAAGGCTAAAGGGATCAAGGGATATGGGGAGAAAGCAGGGACAGGGTACTGAATTTGGATGATCAGCCATGATCTCATTAAATGGCGGAACAGGCTCGAGGGGCCGAATGGCCTACTCCTGCTCCTATCTTCTATGTTTCTATAAAGGTATGTCATAAGGAATGTCATATCTACTCTCGAGAAGCCCTGACTCTGGATCGGGGGTGGCAGGGGGGACAAAAATCTGCTGGTGGTCTGACTCAGTCAGAAGCAGTAAGTGGCAAGTCCAGGTCAGTAGAGGCAGAATGGGGGAAAAAATAATCACTACAGAAAGTATTTCCCAACTTCTAAAATAGCTAATGAAACTCTCCAGACTTTTTTGGCTCAGAAATTCCTCACTTCCACCTGTATCAGCTGATCCTGGAAACAGCTGCGCCTTGTAATTCTCAGTCTAAGTTACCCTGAATGCACTGCGAGTATAAAAGCAGGAGTCTCGCTGTAGTGTCACTGGCCCTCATTATAATATGTAAATGAGGGTACTTGGAACTCGGGAGGCGGATTGCAGGAAGGGCAAAAATGTGCGAGAGAACAGCCTTATGGTGGAAAACTAGAAGAATCAGCTTCTGTCGGATTTTCCAACCACAAAAATTCACTTGTCCCGATTGTGCATGGGAATTAGCCAAAAACATCTGGTGGTGTTGGTTGTAGGACAAACTCTGCACAGGATACTGAGATGACACACTTGCTCTTCTTCAAATAGTGTCATGGGATCTTTTACATCCACTTGAAAAGGCATACAGGGTCTTGGTTTAACTCATCATCCAAAATATGGCACTTCTGACAGTACAGCACTCCCTAGTACTGTGCCAGCCTATATTATATACTTAAATCACGGAGTGGGGCTTGAACCCACGGCCTTCTGACTCAGAGGCAAGACTGGCCGATCTGACACATGGCGAGGTGGATTGCCAGTATATTTTTAGGCTAGGGCTAAGACATTCTTAGGCAGTCCCTCGGAACCGAGGATGACTTGCTTCCACATTAAAAATGAGCTCGCATGTGACTGATGAGTCCAATGCGGGACCTACAGTCTCTGTCACAGGTGGGGCAGACGGTGGTTGAAGGGGCGGGTGGGTGGGGTGCTTGGGTTGACGTGCGCTCCTTCCGCTGCCTGCGCTTGCTCCCGGCGAAGAGACTCGAGGTGTTCGGCTCCTTCCCGGATACTTCTCCTCCATTTTGTGCATTCTTGGGCCAGGGATTCCCAGGTGTTGGTGGGGATGTTACACTTTTTCCAAGGAGGCTTTGAGGGTGTCCTTGAAGCGTTTCCTCTGCCCACCTGGGGCTCGCTTGCCGTGTCGGAGTTCCGAGTAGAGCGCTTGTTTTGGGAGTCTCGTATCGGGCATGCGGACAATGTGACCCGTCCATCGGAGCTGATCGAGCGTGGTCAAAGCTTCGATGCTGGGGATGTTGGCCTGAGCAAGAACACTGACGTTGGTGCGCCTATCCTGCCAATGGATTTGCAGGATCTTGCGGAGGCAGCGTTGGTGGTACCTCTCCAGTGCTTTGAGGTGCCTGCTGTACATGGTCCATGTCTCTGAGGCATACAGCAGGGCGGGTATCACTGCTGCCCTGTAGACCATGAGCTTAGTGCCGGGTTTGAGGTCCTGGTCTTCAAACACACTCTTCCTCAGGCGACCGAAGGCTGCACTGGCACACTGAAGGCGGTGTTGGACTTCGTCGTCGACGTCTGCCCTTGTTGACAGTAGGCTCCCGAGGTATGGAAAGTGGTCCACGTTGTCCAAGGCCTTGTCGTGGATTTTGATAATCGGGGGGCAGTACTGTGTGGCAGGGCAGGTTGGTAGAGGACCTTTGTTTTACGGATGTTTAGTGCAAGGCCCATGCTCTCATATGCTTCGGTGAAGGTGTTGACGATGGTTTGGAGTTCGACCTCTGATTGAGTGCAGACGCAAGCGTCGTCTGCATACTGTAATTCGATGACAGAGGATGGGACGACCTTGGATCTGGACTGGAGGCGACGGAGGTTGAACAGTTTCCCGTTTGTTCTGTAAATTAGCTTCACTCCAGCGGGGAGCTTACTGAGGGAGAGATGGAGCATTTCAGCAAGGAAGATCAAGAAGAGCGTTGGTGCGATGACACAGCCTTGCTTGACCCCGGTTCGTACGTGAATTGAGTCTGTGGTGGAACTGTTGGTCAGGATCACGGCTTGCATGTCGTCATGAATTTTTAGGCTAGGGCTAAGACATTAATTATACAGGGACAGCCCATTGGGAGCAATGGGCCCTGAGGACTGTAAGATGTAGAGCTAAGAATTCAAACAAGACAACTGCTCTGAATACCAGTTAAACATCAAGGAACTGGGTATTGGATAACAGTTTCCATGAGGTCATAGGGGTCACTGAATATGAAAGCAGTTAAGATAATATTGGATATATCTGGAGACAGAGAAACCAAATGAAAGGGATAAACAGCATGCTAGGAAAGTAGCAGCGGTGAAACAGAAGAGAATAAATAACAAGCTAGGGAAGTAGTAATGGTGAAATAGGGTGACAGAGGAACAAGAATTTGGATACTGTAAAGAGAAACGGTAAGAAGGAGGCATAAAGGAAAGGAAGAGGAGAGGAATAACACAGGAAAGAGATGCAAAATAGGTTTCAGGCACTGGACAACAGCGTATTATTCCAGAAGAGGGCAGGAAATTAAACAGAAGCTGGAACAGCTTAGTGAAATGAAGGAAATGCGAGTGGAGAGAAACAGAGATCATCGCAGTATGAGAGTCAGTGATGAAATTCATGGATAGCTAGTTTTATGATAAAGATTGAAAAAGAGGACAGCCATTTATCTACTAGGCTAGAAGCTGAACCTGTAGATTTACAGGAGTGTGTTGATGGGCTTGTGAGAAGGGCGGATGCCAATAACAGTTGGAAGTCAATGAGATCAGGGGGAAAAAATACTATAGTAGTTTTAGGCATAGTGCCTTGAAAATGAAAGATAACATTGTTTTCTAACTTACCTGGATCAATGGTAGCTCCCTCACCTGAGTCGGAAGGTGTGCATTCAAGCCAAATTAGGATGCAACCACATAATCTAAGCCGACACTCCAGTGCACTACTAAGAGAGTACTGCACTGTCTTTTAGGTGACACATTAAATGGATTCTCAATCTGTCTGTTCAGATGAAATAAAAGATCCCATGGCACTTTCTTTTTTGAAGAGCAGAGTCCCCCATGTAAACTGACCAACCTTCCTCCTTGAATCAATACTATCAAAGCAGATTAATTGGCCATTTATCTCACTGCCGTTTGTGGGATCTTGCTGTGCACAAAGTGATTGCTAAGGTTAGCCTACATTGTTAACAGTAACTTAACTTCAAAAGTAATTCATTAGCTCTGAAGCACTTGCCACATCCCAAGGACACCAAAAATGCCATATAAATTCAAGTTCTTTCTTCCTTACTTCTAGTCTTTGGTAAGAGTTCATGAGTAGAATTTTGGGGGTCAACAAATGGTTGGCTGATTGAATGGAGAGTAAATTTTACTGACTTTATAGATCAGATTGTTTCTGCACAAACTGGGTATACAAAAAGGATGGACTGCTGAAAGGGAAGCATCAGAGAGACTAGCTATGAGTATAACAACTTGCATGTATAAATTGCCTTTAACTTACAAAAACAGCTCCAGCTGCTTCACATTTGCATAATTAGAGATAAATGGGACCCAAGTCAAAAGGATGGATTTTAAGGAGGGTCTCAAACGAAGACTGAGAGGTAGAATGGTCAAGGGTGGGCATTGCCGAATGTGGGGCCTGAAGGCACATCCACAGCACGAGAGGCCAGAATTGGAGAAACGTAGAGTTCTAGGGGAGTGGTAGGACTGGATAAGATTGCAGAGATAGGGAGGGACAAAGAAGTCAATGAGCTCCTCTCACTTGTTCTTGGCGGTGAGGGTGGAGGAGGCAGGGGAGAGGGGTTTAAGGAGACTATTGTTGTAGTGGAAAAAAGCTGCAGATTATATTTGCTCCCCATGAGGATTCTAGAGTAGTGGGTAGTTTTGACACAGAACAGTAATGCTCGATAGCACTTGATGTAGTTCAGCAGTTTTGGCGATGGATGACCAAATCAGTTGTGTACCAGATACACTTAAATTTGCACCCTTTGAACTTGAGGGAGCAAAGTTGTGGGCTATACCAAGGGAAACGATAGGGATGGGAGATATGTTACTTAAGTTGTCAGTTGGAGAAGTATTGTGGCAAGAGAAAGGCTAAAGGGTAGGCAGGTAGAAGTTTGAAAGTGGAGTTTTAAGTGATTTGGGGAAGAGATTTTTCCAGGGCAGACTATTTGATTGTCGTAAAAACCCAACTGGTTCACTAATGTTCTTTTAGGAAGGAAGTGGGGTTGAAAGTGAGTAGGGAGTTATGGCTCGATAGAGATAAAAGGAAGTGGTTGGAGTTGGTCTTCTCTGTGATTGAGACCATGGGAGTAGAGAGGCTACATAAGATGGCCAAGTCGAGGGGGGTAACCGTTAATACGGGTAGGAAAGTTTAAATGGAGGGATAGGTTTAGGGAAGACAAGGAGGCAGTGATATCAAAGGAGAGAGGGCAATGTGAGTTGAAATGCGAGTTTAACAGATGTGGGTACGTTAGCGCAGTGGTTATGTTACACTGGACTAATAATTCAGAGGCCTAGACTAATAGTCCAGAGAACATTAGTTCACATCCCACCATGACAGTTTGAGAATTAAAATTCAGTTTAAAAAAAAAATAAATCTGGAAATAAAAAGCTGGCCCCAATAAAAATTACCTTTAAATTATTTGATTGTCGTAAAAACCCAACTGGTTCACTAATGTCCTTTTAGGGAAGGTAACCGGCCGTCTGGTCTGGCCTATGAGTGACTTCAGTCCCACACCAACACTCTTACGTGGCCTAAAAGCCACTCAGTTGTGCGACACAAATGCCAGCCTTGCCAGCGACACCCATATCCCGAGAAAGAATATATAGAAAAATGTAGAAGGAGATACGAAATTATATAGCCTCACTTAAATTGACAAACAAGTGCAAGATATCGTTAACGATAAGGGAATGCTGCAGATCACCAGAGCGATAAAGTTGGTAATAATATTATACAAGATAAAAAGACTACTTACCATCTAATGGCTAAATACCTCTGCAAACTGTACATACCAGCTTATAAATTTGGCACTCACTTGTGAATAGTTGCTGACCAAACTGCTTATACTGGAACATCTACTTGGTGGTTTCCAAAGATGCGATGGAGAATGAGACAGACCGAAAGACCTCCTAAAAAAAACCACATGCAGCAGTTTTAGATTTATTACTTGACTCAAAGCTAAAATAATTATTTTCAGAACTTACTGTGTTTAATACAACACAGAAGCACCCTACATGAGGCTGAAGGTCTACAGTAGGGTGCCAGCCAACGGAAATACCAGGATGTGCTTTCCCGGGACCTCTGCCTCCACCAAAGTTCGGAACCTGAGTGGAAGCGGCCGCAGAGGAGGCAGCGGCATAAAGGCACCACTGGAGAAGGCCCAGAACACAGCACGGACCTGAGCAGGAGTGGTGGAGGCATAAAGGGAGCACCGGAGAAGGCCCAGGACACAGCACGGACCTGAGTGGGAGCGGCGGAGGCATAAAGGGAGCACCAGAGAAGGCCCAGGACACAGCACGGACCTGAGCAGGAGCGGCGGAGGCATAAAGGGAGCACCGGAGAAGGCCCAGGACACAGCACAGACCTGAGTGGGAGCGGCGGAGGCATAAAGGGAGCACCAGAGAAGGCCCAGGACACAGCACGGACCTGCGCGGGAGCGACGGAGGCATAAAGGGAGCACCGGAGAAGGCCCAGGACACAGCACGGACCTGAGCAGGAGCAGCGGAGGCATAAAGGGAGCACCAGAGAAGGCCCAGGACACAGCACAGGCCTGAGCAGGAGCGGCGGAGAAGGCCCAGGACACAGCACAGACCTGACCAGGAGCGGCGGAGGCATAAAGGGAGCACCAGGGAAGGCCCAGGACACAGCACGGACCTGAGCGGGAGCGGCGGAGGCAGCATAAAGGGAGCACCAGAGAAGGCCTAGAACACAGTGCTGACCTGAGCGGGAGCGGCGGCTTAAAGGGAGCTGAGTGGTGACTTAAACATAAAACAAAATTGAGTGACGTTACAGGACAGCAGGTAGGTGGTTGGTTGATGAGTATTACAGCTCTTTTGCTCTCTAGGTTAGGTAAGTGGATTAAATTCAGAACTGGGAGAGTATTAACTACAGGAAACTTTGGTTTATCCGGAGGTTGTATGTCCGGAATACTCGATCTAACGGCAAAAATCAGGAGCCGTTTTCTATAAGTTTTTTTTAGTTCTCGTTCTTTTTCTTTCCCCAGTCAGGCACTGCAAGGTCTGTAGCTATAGCAACAGCTTCAGCTAGAGACGCTTGCAGCTGCAGCCGACTCTTTAGAAGCTGTTGCTAAGCAACAGTGTTTGTTGTCAGATACGGAGATGAAAACCTCCGTAAGCTTCAACATTAACTTTGTATGTCGGCAGTTTTGATAGATCGGCAACACGCCGGTCCCGTCGGTGCCGGATATCACAAAGTTTCCTGTACTATAACTTTACTGAATTAATAACAAACTAAATTAACTAATTAAAACTGTAACTAATTATATAAATAAAATAAGGATAGAGATGGCAGTGCAGGTGGTGTATCGTAACTGCAGTATGTAGGAGTTGGTGGAGGCCAACGAGATCCCGAGCAACCACATCTGCAGTAAGTGTCTGCAGCTCGAGGAACTTCGGCTCAGAGTTGTTGAGCTGGAGTCCGAGCTGCAGACATTGTGATGCATCAGGGAAGGAAGAGTTACCTGGACACTTTGTTCCAGGAGGCAGTCACTTTAGTAGTACTTTAGAGTTAGTCAATGGTCAGGGACAGGAGGGTGTGACTGCGAGTCAGGAAGGTATGGGGACCCAGGATCTAGTGATGGAGGAGCCTCAGCCCTTGGCCTTGTCCAACAGGTACGAGGTACTTGCTGACTATATGGATGAGAACAAGGACTGCAGGGAAGATGGGAAAACTGACCATGGCACCATGGTACAGGAGGCCATTCAAGGGGTGGGGGGGGGGGGGGGGGGAGGGAGTAAAAAGAAATTTTGTAGTGGTATAGTCAGGGGGATAGATACTGTTCTCTGCAGCCGCGACAGGGAGTACCGAAGGCTGTGTTGCTTGCCCGGTGCCAGGATTAAAGACATCTCCTTGTGGCTGGAGAAGAACTTGGGAGTGGGAAGGGGAGGATCCAGTTGTCATGGACCACGTAGGAACCAATGATATAGGTAGAACTAGGAATGAGGTTCTGCTGAGAGTTTGAGGAATTGGGGTCCAAATTAAAAAGCAGAACCTCAAAGGTAATAATCTCTGGATTGTTACCTGAGCCACACGTCAACTGGCATAGGGATAAGCAGATTAGAAGATTAAATGTGTGTCTGAAAGAGTGGTGTGGAAGGCAGGGGTTTCGCTTCATGGGCCACTGGCATCGGTATTGGGGAAAGAGGGAGCGGTTCCGTTGGGATGGTCTCCACTTAAACTGGGTTGGAACTAGTGTCCTGGCGAATCGAATAACTAGGGCAGTAGACAAGGCTTTAAGCTAATGAAGGGGGGCGGGGGAAGGATTCAGGAAAGAGTAAATTTAAAAGCAGCAAGGGAAATGTCAAGGCTCTAGAGCAGAGTAGAGTTTTGGGTAAAAATAAGCAGAGTGGGTCAGGAAGGGACAGAGAGAGTAACAAAGGTAATAAGGCATCAGTGACTAAGGTGACATCAGGGAAAAATAGAAATAAGTCAAAGCTAAAAGGCACTATATCTGAAAGTGCAAAGCATTCACAACAAAATAGATGAATAATAGCACAGATAGAAATTAATAGGTTTAATCTAATAGCCATTACAGAGATGTGGTTGCAAAGTGGCCAAGGTTGGGAACTAAATATTCCAGGATACTTAACTTTTAGAAGAGATAGGCAAAATGGAAAAGGAGGAGGGGTAGCCCTGATAATAAAGGATGGGATAAAGACAGTAGAGAGAAAGGATCTTAGCTCGGATAATCAAGAAGTGAAATCAGTTTGGGTGGAGCTAAGAAACAGCAAGGGGCAGAAAACATTGGTGGGAGTTGTTTATAGGCCCCCAAACAGTAGTTGTAATGTAGGGCAGAGTATAAATCAGGAAATTAGAGGTGCATGTAACAAAGGTAATACCGTGATCATGGGGGACTTTAATCTACATATAGACTGGGCAAACCAAATTTGCAGTAATAGTGTGGAAGACGAGTTCATGGAATGTATACAAGATAGTTTTCTATATCAGTATGTTGAGGAACCAACTAGGGAACAGGCTATTTTAGATCTAGTACTGTGCAATGAGAAAGGGTTAATTAATAACATTGTAGTAAAGGGGCCTTTAGGGAAGAGTGACCATAATGATAACTTTCAAACTCAATATAAAATTCTAAGACCAAAACTAGGGTCTTAAATCTAAACAAAGCAAACTACATAGGTATATGGGGCGAGTTGGTTAAGGTAGATTGGGAAACTACATGAAAAGGTATGACGGTAGACAAGCAATGGCTAGCATTTAAAGAATACATAAGTTACAACAATTCCTTTAAGGCACAAAAATCCCACAGGCAAAGTGGTCCAACCGTGGCTAACAAGAGAAGTTAAAGATAGTATTAGATCAAAGGAAGAGGCTCAAAATGTTGCCAAAAAGAGTAGTAAGCCTGAGGATTGGGAGGAATTTAGAATTCAGCAAAAGAAGAACAAGAAATTGATATAGAAAGAGAAAAAAGAATACGAGAGTAAATTAGCAAGAGACATAAAAACAGATTGTAAACATTTCTATAGGTATGTAAATAAGAGATTAGTGAAAGTAAACGTGAGCCCATTAGAGGCAGAGACAGGAGAAATTATAATGCTCGATAAGGAACTGGCAGGGACATTAAACAAATACTCTGATCTGTCTTCACAGTAGAAGACACAAAAAAATTCCGGAAATAATGGGGAACCAAGGGTCTAGAGAGAATGAGGAATTTAAAGAAATCAGTATAAGTAAAGGCATAGTACTGGAGAAATTAATGGGACTAAGTGGCGACAAATCCCCTACACCTGATGACCTGCATCCTAGGGATTTAAGAGGTAGCTGCAGAGATAGTGGATGCATTGGTATTAATCTTCCAGAATTCCCTAGATTCTAGAACAGTCCCTAAGGATTGGAAGGTAGCAAACGGAACCCCGCTATTTAAGAAAGGAGGAAGAGAAAAAATAGGGAACTATAGGCCAGTTAGCCTGACATCAGTAGTAGGCAAAATGTTAGAATCTATTAGGCAGAGTCAACATGGTTTTATGAAAGGGAAATAGTGTTTGACAAATCTGTTTTTTGAAGATGTAACTAGTAGGATGGATAAGGGGGAACCAGTGGTTTTAGTGTATTTGGATTTTCAAAAAGCATTCGATAAGGTGCCACACAAGAGGTTATTACACAAAATTAGGACTCATGGGATTGGGGGTAATATATTAGCATGGATTGAGGATTGGCTAATGGACAGAAAACAGAGGGTAGGGATAAACGGTACTTTTTCGGGTTGGCAGGCTGTAACTAGCAGGGTACCGCAAGGATCAGTGCTTTGGCCTCAGCTATTTACAATTTATATTAATAACTTAGATGAAGCGACTGAGTGTAACATATCCAAGTTTGCTGATGATACTAAGTTAGGTGGGAAAGTAAGCTGTGAGGAGGATGCAAAGAGGCTGCAGAGAGATATAGACAGGTTGACTGAGTGGGCAAGAACATGGCAAATGGAATACAATGTGGGGAAGGGTGAAGTTATCCACTTTGGTAGGAAAAACAAAAAAGCAGAACATTTTTTGAATGGTGAGAGACTGGGAAATATTTGCATTCAGAGGGACCTGGGTGTCCTTGTATATGAATCACAGAATGTTAACATGCAGGAACAGCAAACAATTAGGAAAGCAAATGGTATGTTAGCTTTTGTTACAAAGGGGATTCGAGTACAAGAGTATTCGAGTACAAGAGTAAAGAAGTCTTACTACAATTATACAGGGCATTGGTGAGGCCACACCTGGAGTACTGTGTACAGTTCTGGTCTCCTTACCTAAGGAAAGACATACTTACCTTAGAGGGAGTGTAACGAAGGTTCACTAGACTGGATCCTGGGATGAGGAGAGATTGAGTAGACGAGGCCTATATTCTCTAGAGTTTAGAAGAATGAGAGGTGATCTCATTGAAACATTTAAAATTCTTAAGGGGCTTGACCGGGTTAGTGCTGAGAAAATGTTTCCCCTGTCTGGGGAATCTAGAACCAGGGGTCAGTCTCAGAATAAAGGGTCGGCCATTTAGGACTGAGATGAGGAGAAATTTTCACTCAGAGTTGTGAATCTTTGGAATTCTCTACCACAGAGAGCTGTGAATGCTCAGTCATTGAGTATATTCAAGACAGAAGTCAATACATTTTTGGGAATTAAGTGATATGGGGATAGTGCAGGAAGGTGGAGTTCAAGCAGAAGGTCAGCCATGATCTTGTTGAATGGTGGAGCAGGCTCAAACGGTCAAATGGCCTACTCCAGCTCCTATTTCTTATGTTCACAGAGCCAGGGGGAAGTCCCCTGTGTTGCATGTGAACGGAGTGCCTGAGCCATTGGGACATATCTAGGTTGCAACTTCCAGTGGAACTTGCTGGTCTGGGTGAAGGTAGGCTGGTGTTGGGCCACTCCCTCCAGAAAAGTCAGTTAACTGCCCCCAGTGGCATCTTTGTAACAATTTTTTTTAAAAACTCGCCGGCTTTTCTTTGGAGGTCCAGACCCTGATCCAGGCCTGAATTCTGCCACGCCGCTGCCCCCCCCCGCCCCCCACCACCCCTCAAGACCCACTACCACCATTCAGGGTTCAGTACACCTGGTCTAACGTACTGCCACCAAACTTGCACTGGGTCCCTCTGAGGGCCAGGATGCAGGAACTCCCAGCACTGCGAAGCCCCACCCCCTCTTACCAAGCTGGCATTGTAAGGTTAAGGCAGAGATTCCTTACAAGGCCAATGGAAATTTTGATTGATCCAGGTCCCAGTCTAATTTCCAGTGTGATCCCAATAAAGTTACTGCAGGAGTGCGCCAGAAGGGTCAGCCCCAATATATATACAGGTATAATTAATATTCTATTACATAATAAGTAAATATCTGACAACATTGAAAATAAGAATGTGTATAACTGTTTTATGATAGGGTTGATAGTATAATTTATTACATTATTGCATAGTTGATAAGTGTAAATATTTATTCCAGAATTAAACTTTAGAAAGCCACTCAGAAGAGATTTAAGAACTTTAAAATTGAAGAGGAAGAAATGTTGATAAATAAGAATACATTGCAATCGGGATTCTAAAAAAAAACTTACTATTTTATACAGAATTTAGCTGCATGTGTAAATATTTTGTTAAGCAAAAATAGTCAGACTACTCAATAAAGAAAAGTCTTACACTATGTAATTCTTGGTTGCCTGTCTCTGCCCTGCCTCAGCTTATCTACTGCTGAAACCCTCAGCCATGCTTTTGTTACCGCCAGACTTGACTATTCCAACGCTTTTCTGGCTGGCCTCCCATCTTCTACCCTTCATAAACTTGAGTTCACGCAAAACTCTGCTGCCAGTATCCTAAACCGCACCAAGTCCCCGTCACCCATCAACCCTGCGCTCGCTCTCTTGCATTGCCCCCGGTCCACAAACGCTTCCATTTTAAAATTCTCATCCTCGTGTTCAAATCCATCCATGGCCTCACCCCTCCCTATCTCTGCAATCTCCTCCATCCCTACAAACCTCCGAGAACTATGTGTTCCTCCAACTCTGACCACTTATGCATTCCCCACTCCCGGTCTTCAGCCATATAGGCCCTAAACTCTTCATTCCCTCCCTAAACCTCACCGCATCTCCACCTCTTTTCTCCTCCCTGGGGGACACCACTGTATACTTCCTTCTAACAAACAACCGTTCACCACTACTCTCTGCTTTCTGTCCCTTCGCTAATTTTGCATCCATGCTGCCCCTCCCCCTTTAATCCCAAGGGCTTCAATGTTGCCAACAAGTCTATTTTGTGGTACTTGTATCAAACACCTTTTGAAAGTCCATATGCACAACATCAACTGTACTACCCTCATCAATCCTCTCCGTTACTTCATCAAAGAACTCAATCAAGTTTGTCAGACACAGCAACTCATCCAAGAGCATTTCACGTGAACCATCCATCCCAGCCCCATTCATCAACAGTCCCACAATCCTTATTACTACCATCCATTTACCTTCCTTCAATCCAGCCTAATGGGTCTTGTGTTCATTTCACTCCAAATATTAGCACCAACACCAAATCCAGAAAAATAAATTATCTTCGATATGTGTACAATAGTTAACAGGAATAATTAAGAGTCACCCTTGTGCAAGCCCTTAGTGCCTGTCTTGTGTGCTTGTTTACCTATCCTAGTGCTCTTACAAATTCTGCCCCCTGTGGCTACTGCTTGGGATGCGGAAGGCTGCTGAGCTTCCACCGAGGACACTTCAGATGACTGCGGTGGGTGACCTCGAGCAGCTCTGGGCCTTGACGGCTCGCCTGCAGACTGCAGCATCACAGCGTGGGCCAGGGCAGCCTGCAAGAGTGGATAGCGTGGAGCAGGCATGCTGTCATCCTGAGAGAACACAGCAGTTGCATTTCCCATGGAGCCAAGGCCAATCTCTTGGAACTGTGCCTCAGCACTCCTACACCTCGGCGCGAGAACAGAGTGTAAGAGTGATGTGATGCTCTGGAAGCCCCCGTCAACACTGCAAGGAAGTGTGATGTCTGACATGTGACAGATGCACGCTAGACACATTACTATGCCCTTCACACATTTTCCAGGTCCAAAACCGGCGCCACAAAATCAAATTCTGCAACGTGCTGCTCAGTGTCAGAATGGGGCAAGGAAATACACACAATGCTAGATTGGTTTGGGCACTCGAGAGTTGTTCCCGGCGATCACCTGCAACAAATACAGGCATCGTTTAAATATGTTTCATCAAATTTGCAGCACAGAAACAGGCCATTCGGCCCAACTGGCCTGTGCTGGTGTTTATGCTCCACACAAGCCTCCTCCCACCCCTCTTCATTTAACCCGATCAGCATATCCTTTTATTCCTTTCTCCCTCATGTACTTATTTAACTTCCCCTTAATGGCATCTATGCTATTTGCCCCAACTACTCCTTGTGGTAGCGAGTTCCACATTCTAACCTCTCTGGGTAAAGAAGTTTCCTTATTGGATTTATTAGCGACTATCTTATATTTATGACCCCTAGATTTGAATTTCCCCACAAATGGAAACATCTTAGCCTCGACTTCCTCCCCAATCCACCCACCCAGACAGGCAGGAGGGGTTAAAATATCAGGATCAAGCAACCCGATCCCATTCCTATCCCTTTAAATTTTAAAGTGCAGAAATCAGGCCATGGACGAGGCACCCGCAAAACGCAGACGGGAGCCTAATTAACATACTGAAGTCATGGCCTGACGATCATCGGCGCGCAACTTAAATTTAACAGTAAGCGAGGGGAGGCCTGAGTTGTGGGATTCCTGGCAACTGATCTGAAGCAGGAGCTGCCAGTTCCCCAAGGTAAGTGGTTCTTTTAGCACTCTCTGTGGGCCAAGAGGAGCAGGAGTGCTCGCCCCTATAGGAAGCCTTCGGCCTCCTCCAGCCCCGATCGCCAGCCTCCCCATAGCCCTACTTATCGTGGCTCGGAGCTGCTGCTGCTCCCTTCCCAAGGTCCGTCCCCATGGGTCCCCGGTTGTGGCCTCCTGCCATGAGTGTTAGTTCCTGCCCGCCAGCCAGGCTGTTAATTTGGTTGGCTGCTGGGTGGGAGGCAGTGCTATAATATGCTAATGAGACCCTGCCATTAAGGTCGGCAGGGTCTCCTCGTCCCTGGCCTTGTTGGGTTTTCCCTGCACCCACCTCGCCTCCCCATAAATATCAGGGCACTTCTCTACGCCTACCCCATCAAAGCACTTCGTAATCTTAAAGACCTCTATCGGGTCACCCCTCAGCCTCTCTGTTCTAGAGAAAAGAGCCCCAGCCTGTTCAGTCTTTCCTGATAGTTATAATCTCTCAGTTCTGGTACCATTCTTGTAAATCTTTTTTGCACGCTCTCCAGTGCTGGTCTATCCATTTTGTAATATAAAGACCTGAATGTTTACAGTACTCCAAGTGTGGTCTAACAAAGGTTCTATATAAGTTTAACATAACTTCTCTGCTTTTCAATTCTATCCCTCTAGAAGAATCCCAGTGCTTTGTTTACATTTTTTATGGACTTGTTAACCTGCATCACATTTAATGATGTGAGTCTGAGCTCAATCTGAAAATACAGAAGAACCCGTCCCCCAGAAAACAACTCGCGCGCGCACACACACACACAAATAATTGCTTTCCATTTATTTCTCACCCAAGTTATCAACCTATAGTGCTTTTATTTAAAGAATGATTACTAACTTTGCCACTCCAATGAGGTGATCCGCCAGTGGCTTGAGCAAAGCTGGTGGAAGGCTGCTGTTCCTCGTGCTGGGACCCTGAAGGCGATCGTGGCTGGTGACTTTTGGGTGTTTGAGCCTGAGAGAGCCCGGCTGCAGACTGCTCCACCTCGGCTATTGCTGGGGCTGTCTGGCCCAGCTAACTTGCTGGCACCATGGCAAGCAAGTTAGCTGGGCTCCCCCCCCCCCACCTCCACCCCATTAAAATCAGGATGAATGATTCAGAGCGCATATTTAGGTAAGTGAAAAATTCAAGATAGGGACTCGAACCAACTTCACAAAATTCTTGGTCAGTTTCTTCCACTTGCCAGTTTGGAATTGATAGCTTTCAAAAAACACTTCAACAATTTGATCACTCAGTTTTCTGCTGCTTACTCATTCCTTAGTGTTACATACGCAATGAATCAAACTGTTTCTGATCTGCTAATCTTTAGGTCAATTGGAAATTTGAGGAGCAACGCATTTTCAGCTGTAAAGTCTTTGAAAAGAATTATATATTACGTATATACATATCACACTTACACATATATCTATCTATCTATATATATAAAGCGGTTCTTCTGTCTGTCATTCCGTCTGTCTGTATTGAATAAACTCGAAAGTTATGGAGCGTACCTACACGTGTGTTACATCGAAAGAAAGCTTACGATTCCAGAACCGTCAAAAGCGTATTTGCTTTTCGGTCGGACTAAAATTGTTCGCGCGTTATGCAAAAAACCTTCAAAATTAAACTCATTATCTGCTAATTAGCATTGATTGACTGACGTCAAGGTCGGCCAATCCTGTGCCGTCACGATTGACCAATCCTACAGTTCAGTCGCCTGATGGTTGGCCAATCGCTGCGTCTGTGGGCGGGACTAATGCTTTTCAACTCAGGCATCGGGCAGCCATTGCTTCACTACTTCCAGCTCAAAATCTGCTAATCCAGCTTCGAAAAAGTTAGTATCTCTTTTAAAAATAACATCACATTTACCAAAAACGTTTTATAAGTACTTTCACTTTCATCTTTGAAGCTATTAAAAAGGTAAAAATGTTGCCCGGCAGCAGATTCACAGAGGGACACAGAGACAGGCCCGAAAGCCTGGGACTCGATTTAAAACGTTGCCCGGCAGCCGATTCACACAGGGACAGACAGACAGGCCCCTAAGCCTGGACTCGATTTAAACCGCCCGGCCCAAAACAGCCCTGGCAACGCGGGGCCCCCCCAGCTAGTAAATGTATAATTGATGTATTTTCTACAGAAATTTACTGAATATACTGTATTTACAATTGAATACATAGAAACATAAACATAGAAGATAGGAGCAGGAGTAGGCCATTCGGCCCTTCGAGCCTGCTCCGCCATTCAATGAGATCATGGCTGATCATCCAAATTCAGTACCCTGTCCCTGCCTTCTCCCCATATCCCTTGATCCCTTCAGCCTCAAGAAACATATCCAACTCTTTCTTGAATATATTTAATGAACTGGCCTCCACTGCCCTCTGTGGCAGAGAATTCCACAGGTTCACCACTCTCTGGGTGAAGAAATTCCTCCTCATTTCAGTCCTAAATGGCTTACCCCTTATCCTTTGATTATGACCCCTGGTTCTGGACTCCCCGGCCATCAGAAACATCCTTTCTGCATCTAGTCTGTCCAGACCCGACAGAATTTTATAGGTTTCGATGAGATCCCCTCTCAATCTTCTAAACTCCAGTGAGTATAAGCCCAATCGACACAATCTCTCCTCGTACGTCATTCCTGCCATCCCAGGTATCAGCCTGGTGAATCTTCGCTGCACTCCCTCCATGGCAAGAACGTCCTTCCTCAGGTAAGGTGACCAAAACTGCACACAATACTTAAGCTGCGGTCTCACCAAGGCCCTGTACAACTGCAGCAAGACATCCTTGTTCTTGTACTCGAATCCTCTTGCTACGAAGGCCAACATACCATTTGCCTTCTTAACCGCCTGCTGCGCCTGCATGCTTACCTTCAGCGACTGGTGCACAATAACACCCAGGTCTCTCTGCACTTCCCCTTCTCCCAATCTATTGCCATTCAAATAATAATCTGCCTTCCTGTTTTTGCCACCAAAGTGGATAACCTCACATTTATCCACATTATAGTGCATTTGCCATGTTTCTGCCCAATCACCCAACCTGTCCAAATCGTACTGGAGTTTCACGAGATCCTCCTCACAGCTTACTCTCCCACCCAGCTTTGTGTCGTCTGCAAATTTGGAGATATTGGCCTAGAAATTCGGTTGGTAGCGCCAGCGGTTAGCGCCTAAAGAGCCCGAGAATTGGGGCGTAATCCAATGTTGGGGCAGGCGCAATGAAGATAGCGACAACTCCCATATTGACTATACATTTAACACCTGCGCTAAGTGTTTGCGCGCGCCCGCAAGATGATCATGACGTCAGTTCAGTGTGCAACGCCTTTTAGGCGCCCCTGACCAGATATTGGGTGGCGCCCGGAACCTTTACGCCTAGCACTGTTAGTGACAGTTCGAAGGAACGTTAGCAGGCCCTTCTCGGAGTCGGGGGGCGCTATTTAAAGGGGACAGCTCTAGTATAAAAGCTGCAGCCACTTGGCCTGTTCATTGCGATCGTTGCTGGAGAGAGTTGGTGAGCTACTGTGGAGCAGAGTTTTTGGAATTCAGCATTAGAGTACTTGGGACCTTCAAACCTGTCCGGAGCAGTTAGAGCACTACACCTAACAGCGTTTTGACCAACTGGCATCGGAATGGGAGCTGCTTTGGAGGGCGACGGCCTCATGGCCGAACACTGTGAAGGGGCAGAGAGACGGCGGGAGGGCTGGGATTGGCCAGAAGGAGGAGGGGCAATGGAGGTCGGCCAATCCGAGGGTATGCTGCGAGGGTCTTTAGGCAGCAGGTGTCATACCTTGACATGTCGGAGGAGCAGTGTGTGCGAAGGCTCCGATTCGGGAGGGACGTTGTTACTGAGCTGTGCCACCTGCTTGCTGAGGATCTGCAGCCGCGTCTACGGTGCAGGACCTCTCTGTCGGTGGCCGGAAAACTGACTGTTGCCCTCAATTTCTATGCCACCGGATCCTTTCAGTCAGCCACTGGGGACATTGCGAATATCTCTCAGTTTGACCCTGGAGAAGCAGGCGGAGCGCATGCAGGGCTTCGCTGCTATTGCGGACTTCCCCATGGTGCAGGGGGCGATTGACTGCACACACGTGGCTTTGAGGGCGCCATTCCAGAATCCTGAGGACTTCCGCAACCGCAAGGGGTTCCACTCCCTCAACGTGCAGCTGGTCTGTGACCACCGCCAAATCATCATGGCAGTCAACGCCCAATTCCCAGGGAGCAGCCACGATGCCTTTATCCTGCGGCAGACCTCAGTTTGTGACCTTTTTGAGGGGCCGGCTCGACCACGAGGCTGGCTTATTGGGGACAAGGGCTATCCTCTCTGCCCATGGCTGATGACACCACTCCGTCTGGCCGCCACCCCAGCAGAAGAGCTGTTCAACAGCAGCCATCAGGCGACCAGGAACATTGTAGAGCACACTATTGGTGTGCTCAAACAGCGTTTCTGCTGTCTGGACCATTCGGGGGGAGCCCTGCAGTACTCGCCGGAGCAAGTGGGTCACATCGTTGTCGTCTGCTGCATGCTCCACAACTTGGCGATTCGACGCACCCAGCCAATTCCAGCTGTCCCTCAACGTCCAGCAGAGCAGGCAGACGAGGAGGAGGAGGAGGAGGAGCAGGCGGAGGAGGAGGAGCATGCGGATGAGGAGGAGGAAGATGGAAGGGCTCCTGAAAGTGGAAGGGCCATCCGTCAGAGGCTCATCAGGACTCGTTTCGAGGCCCCTCTGGCGGAATGATGGGTGTCTTTACTCCTGCGCACTTTGGATCTTTGAAAGCCTCTGAAGGCCAGCATCACTGTAAATAGTCACGTGTACCATAGCACATTAAAACTTTTCTTTATTGTCACAAAAGTCTTTCATTACAGCAAAACAACGTCAAGTCAACAGAAACCATAACTAACAACATAACAGTTAACTCTTCGGCAAAGCCGCAAAACTAAACAAACCATTTCCAATAATTACAACAGGTGAGGGTGTCCTTGAATTTGGCCAAAGAAACGTCTCAGCAACTCCCTCTACTGCTGGCCCCTTGATGGAGAACGACTTCTCTTTCGCGGTCGGCCCCTTCCCTCCCTGCTGCTCCTACGTAATTGAACCCCAGTGGCGGGGTCAAGGCTGGGGGACGCCTGCTGACTGTGTGGAAGCGCAGAAGCCCGAGGGACGGCCTGGCCGACCTCTGGTCTTGGAGGGTGCGGACGCAGGCTGCTTGATCTGAGCATGGCTGGAAGCAGTGTGCCCTGCAGGTGGTGGCAGCTGCACTGCAGACGTACCAGCGCTGGCATGTACAATGGTCACCTGCCGAGAGAGGACACCTGCACCATGGTCGGACGACACACTGGCTCTGAGGGGACCGGTTCGGCTCATCCGCCACAATCGCATGCTCCACTGATTCCTGGCCTTGTATGGGACTGGAAGGGCCCGGGGTGATCCTAGCTTATGCAGATAGGGTGGCTGCAGTGAGAGTTCGTGTTGCCTCAATCTGGGTGTGGACGAGGCCGGCAAGTGACTGCGTGGCAGCAGTGAGGACCTGTGTGGCAGGTGCCAGTGCTTCGGAGAAGCCCTGGACAGTTCTTTCCATTGCTTCGGACAAGGCCGGAGCAGTCCGTTCCACTGCCTCGGACGAGCCCTGGACAGACCTTTCCAGGGATTGTCCAAAGCCCTGAACAGTCCTTTCCATAGCGGCCCCGAAGCCCTGGACAGTCCTCGCCATGGCTGCCCCGAAGCCCTGGAGAGTCCTCTCCATTGCTGCCCCGAAGTCCAACACACTCTTTGCCAGTGTTTCTATTGACTGAGGCATCCTCCCCACTGCAGCCATCAACTCAGTGTGCCTGAGCCGGGCCTGGGTGCTCATTTCAGCTAGGCGACGCACCTCCTCTGCACTCTGTGCAGCAGTCATCACTACCTGCCTTGCCCTCCGGGGAGCCGGTGGCCGAACTTGCCTACCCCCCTTGCGTTGCTGCATGCCGCTTGTTCCGGCAACTGGCTCATCATCAGAGACCCCCCCCCTCCCCTCCAGGGAACTACTATCCCCAGTCTGCAGATGTGTATGCTCCCCTGAGATTGGAACGGATGCTCCGGCTTCCTCCTGATCCTCGCCTCCGGAGGCCCTGGCACTGGCAGCTTCAGGGCGTTGATCCCGAGTTGGTGATGAATCATCTGAAAGCAGGGAGGTGGAAGAGTGGCTTTAGCAAAAGGACAGGTTGGCGGCAAGGCATGCCAGATTGCGGCAAGGCTCTGACATGGCTGCACACTGAGGAAGCATGCTGGCGGGGGGACCAAGTGGAAGGAAACAGCTGAAAAAGGCGAGAACCTTACCCTCGCTGTCGAGAATGGGGTCGGCAGCTGCAGTGGTAACAGGACCACTCAGACGTCCTCCAAGAATCTGGTGCACTCTCTCCTCGAGATCCGTGAGAGTGACGACTTGTGGAGGCCCGCCACCGGTTCGACGCTGGTCCTTGCGGATCATCGCCAGCTTGGACTGCAGGGGAAAGAAGGGGAAGTTCTGTAACATGAGGCCTTGAGAGATCATCTCATGCCCCCCATGGTGCAAGAGCCCTTACATGAGGCCTTGAGAGATCTCATGCCCCCCATGGTGCAAGGGCCCTTACATGAGGCCTTGAGAGATCATCTCATGCCCCCCATGGTGCAAGAGCCCTTACATGATGCCTTGAGAGATCATCTCATGCCCCCCATGGTGCAAGAGCCCTTACATGTGGCCTTGAGTCAAATGTCCATGTGTGTGCCCAGAAAGGGCCATGGGTGCTTGCTGACAGATGGCCATTGGGGCATCATGGCAACAGGGTGCTCGAAGTCAGGTGCAGATGGAGGGAATCAGAAGTTTGCATAAACAACACTCACCCTAACGACCCGAGTGAGGTCGTTGAATTTCTTCCTGCACTGAACAGGGCTCCTGGTCGCCATACTGCTGGAGTTGACCCTCAGAGAAACCTCCCTCCAAGATCGCTGGTAATCCTTTTGATTCGGCCTCCTGCCATTGTCAGGATACAGAACATCTCGACGGTGCTCCACTGCGGACACCAACTGGTCCAGAGCCTCAGTGCTGAAGCGCTCTGCTCTCTGTCTCACCTTCTCCATCCTCACCAAGTTTTTTGCACTAGAGAAGGGAGAGCGCTGATTTGAGGCCTACAGGGCGTGGAGTGTGGCAGCTCAGGCTGACTGACCCACCCCTTTAAGAGCCGGCCGGCGCCTGGAAATCTCGTGGTTTTCGGTAATTGAGATCACCTGCGCTGCGCCCGTCCGCGCCGATATTGGGTAGCGCCTTAGGAGCCCCGTGCAACATCTGAATTCACGCCTCAATCCCCTTTGGGGGCGATGCAACCCAATATCGCGCCAGGCAGCGATAAGTTTCGTCTGGCTATAAACTTTGCGCAGCGCCAGTTCTAACACCTCAAGCGGGGCTATACCCAATTTCTAGGCCATTACATCCAATTCCCTCGTCCAGATCATTAATATATATTGTGAACAGCTGGGGTCCTAGGACCGATCCTTGCGGTACCCCACTAGTCACTGCCTGCCACTCGGAAAACGACCCGTTTATTCCAACTCTTTGCTTTCTGTCCGTCAACCAGTTCTCTATCCAAGTCAATACCTTGCCCCCAATCCCATGTGCCTTAATTTTGCACGCTAATCTCTTATGTGGGACCTTATCGAAAGCCTTTCTTTGCTAAAAAGGAAACAAAATGATAGAACAATATGTAACACTAAGACGTAATTCATGTGAAGTACTTCTCAATTTAGCATTCCTCTTTCATAATTACTCAGTTTCCCCATTCTGCAGAAAATTCTTGATTTTACTTCCACACTGAGTAGTACCTAGATCACTATGCAACAAGACACAAACACATACATGAAAAACAATAGCAGCCAAAGACATTTTTGAAATCGTGCCCCTTTGTTCTGGATCTTACAGGCTATACAAAAGTAGCTAAAACCAAAGGATCCTCTTGAGGCTAGCATAAAATATCTTGCCCTTATTCATGCTTTCCTCAGCCTTAGACTCAAATTCTTCAACACTCCCCTGTGCCCTTCCATACTCCACCCTCCATAACTCATCTAAAACTCTACCACACTGTGTCCCACTTGTCCATTACTTCACTTACCAGTTGAGCATCTTTGGCTCCCTGCCTCCCAAGACGCTGAGTTTTAAATCTCTCTATAGCTTAACCCACCTGGCCTCCGCAACCTTCTTCAGCCTTAAAAAAGAAATTAGGAGAGCGAAGAGGGGGCATGAAAAAACACTGGCGGGCAAAATAAAGGAAAATCCCAAGGTGTTTTATAAGTATATTAAGGGCAAGAGGATAACCAGGGAAAGAGTAGGGCCCATTAGAGACCAAAGTAGTAATCTGTGTGTAGAGCCGGAAGACGTGGGTGAGATTTTAAATGAATATTTTGCATCTGTGTTCACTATGGAGAAGGACGATGTAGGCATAGAAATCAGGCAGGGGGTTTGTGATATACTTGAACAAATTAGCATTGAGAGGGAGGAGGTACTAGCGGTTTTAGCGAGCTTAAAAGTGGATAAATCCCCAGGCCCAGACGAGATGTATCCCAGGCTGCTGTGTGAGGCAAGGGAGGAGATTGCAGGGGCTCTGACACAAATTTTCAGAACCTCTCTGGCCACAGGGGAGGTGCCAGAGGACTGGAGGGGACCTTATTCAAGAAGGGTAGTAGGGATAAACCAGGGAATTACAGGCCAGTGAGCCTAACATCAGTGGTAGGGAAATTATTGGAAAACATTCTGAGGGACAGAATTAGTCTCCACTTGGAGAGGCAAGGATTAATCAAGGATAGTCAGCATGGCTTTGTCAGAGGGAGATCATGTCTAATCAATTTGATTGAATTTTGAGAGGGGGTGACTAGGTGTGTGGATGAGGGTAGTGCAAGTTGATGTAGTCTACATGGAGTTCAGTAAAGCTTTTGCCAAAGTCCCACATGGGAGACTGGTCAAGAAGGTTAGAGCCCATGGGATCCAGGGCAATTTGGCACATTGGATCCAAAATTGGCTTAGTGGCAGGAGGCAGAGTGTGATGGTCGAAGGTTGTTTTTGTGACTGGAAGCCTGTGTCCAGTGGTGTACCGCAGGGATCAGTGCTGGGTCCTTTGCTGTTTGTAGTGTACATTAATGATTTAGATATGAATGTAGGAGGTATAATCAGTAAGTTCGCAGATGACCCGAAAATTGGTGGAGTGGTAAATGGCGAGGAGGGAAGCCTCAGGCTACAGGACGATATAGATGGGTTGGTCAGATGGGCTGAACAGTGGCAAATGGAATTTAACCCTGAAAAGTGTGAGGTGATGCATTTTGGGAGGACTAACAAGGCAAGGGAATACACAATGAATGGTAGGACCCTAGGAAGGACAGAGGAACCTTGGTGTGCATGTACATAGATCCCTGAAGGCAGCAGGGCAGGTAGATAAGGTGGTTAAAAAGGCATATGGGATACTTGCCTTCATTAGCCGAGGCATAGAATATAAGAGCAGGGAGGTTATGATGGAGCTGTACAAAATGCTAGTTAGGAATACTGTGTGCAGTTCTGGTCGCCACACTATAGGAAGGATGTGATTGCATTGGAGGGGGTGCAGAGGAGATTCACCAGGATGTTAGCTGGGCTGGAGCACTTCAGCTATGAAGAGACAGGCTGGGGCTGTTTTCCTTAAAGCAGAGAAGGCTGAGGGGGGACCTGATTGAAGTGTTCAAAATTATGAGGGGCATAGACAGGGTAGATAGAAAAGAACTTTTCCCCTTAGTAGAAGGGTCAATAACCAGGGGGCATAGTTTCAAGATAAGGGGCAGGAGGTTCTTCTTCACCCAGAGGATGGTTGGAATCTGGAACTCACTGCCTGAAAGGGTGGTAGAGGCAGGAACCCTCACAACATTCAAGAAGCATTTAGATGAGCACTTGAAACACCATAGCATACAAGGCTACGGACCAAGTGCTGGAAAATGGGATTAGAATAGACAGGGCTTGATGGCCTGCGCGGACACGATGGGCCAAAGGGCCTCTTTCTGTGGGCGTGATTTTGTCAATGGGGAGCTTTTGGAGGCAGGACTCCCACTTTTTGGGTTGTAGTCCCACTCCATCGACTTGTGGCCAACCCACACTATTTTCCCTCGATTGACCTTGTTAAGCCCGCCCAGCGGGCTCAGCAGGCCAATTAAGGGACACCTGGTTACTGGTGACGTCAGCGATTGACATTTCATCTGTCAAGAGCTTTTGACAGATGAAAAATCTGCATTTGACAGCTCTGTGAAACTGTCAAACACTGAGGCCCCGATTTTCCCGATGGTGCGGGGAATTGGCGGGTTCCAACCCGATTCTAAATGGGTCAGCCAGTTGCATGCAATTTTCCCTCAATTGGCCAATTAATTTCCAGCGTGTGGGCACCCTTGCTAAGTGTCCAATTCCAGTCAGAAAGCCCCACACTATGATGTCATTATTCGTGGTGCTTTTAAAGTCTCCAGCAAGCTTCTCGACCTCTGCAGGCTTCCCAACCAGTCGGACAGAATGGCACAGGAGCCTGCACCAGCTGCTGCCAGTGGCAGAGGCCGAGCTGCCGCCAGATTTGACGAGACCTCATTGCAGACATTGGTGGATGGGGTTAGGGCCCACAGGGAGGTCCTCTTCCCTAGCTCAGGGAGGAAGAGGCCTCCCAAAGAGACCAGGGCTGCATGGATGGAGGTGGCTGCAGAGGTCAACTCTCAGGGAGTCACCTGTCAGACCTGGATGCAGTGCAGGAAGCGCTTCCATGACCTTCACCGTACAGGAAAAGTAAGTATGAAGTTTCCATCACCCTCAACCTGATCCCCATTGCCTTTCCCCAACAGCACTGAGCTTCAGCACTCTCTTCCTCCACATCCCACTTCAGTCACATCCATGCACCCTTACCCATTCCCTCTCTCTCTATGCTCACATTCACACAACTATTCCACCATGCAGCCCTCACAATGCCTCTCACTCTGATGCTTGGAACACAACTGACAACACACAGGGAGAGCCCTTGGTCTTGCAGCCTCACACCATCTTTGTCTCCTTCTAAGTGTCTATGCTATGCAATCTCTACACTCACTCCTGCACTCTCACTCAAACTCCACTTGTCTCCCTCATTGCAGGAAAAGAGAGCTCACAATAGGAGAGAGCGAGCGAGGACTGGAGGAGGACCACCCTCAATCGCCCACCTGACACCCTGGGAGGAATCAGTGATGGAGATTGCTGGGGCTGACGTGGCTGCGGAAGCTGGGGCAGGAGAGACAGGAGCAAGCCCGCAAGCTGGTGACAGAATAGTTTCCCATTTCTCTCATTGACACAGCATGAGTCACTGATATGATTCTGAAGCTACATCATTTGGACTTATGAGCATCTGCCAAATCCAATGTGCAAGTAGCCTTGGCATTAGATCTCTAACTCTTTCCTTTACTCCCCCACAGGACCATCCGGAGCCCGCGTCACCACTGCCGAGGAGGAAGAGGCTTTGCAGCCAGACTCCTCAGAGGAAGCTCCAGCCTCTGAGGGCGCAGCGTCAGCAGAAGTAAGCGCACCCAGCACCAGCGCAGACACTCACACCTCAGGGGGGGCCTTCGGGACAGAGTAGTACTGTCACCTGGTGTTTCACAGCTCACAAGTGAGCATCAGCAGATTGTGGAGACAGGGACAGCAGTGGAGAGTCCTCGTCGGAGGGCACAGGCCTCTGCCAGCTCAGCTCAGCTGCATGTCGACCCTATGCCTCTGGGTCCATCCGCAAGAGAGGGGGTGATGGATCTCCATGCACAGATGCAGGAGTCTATGGCAGGTTTTGTCTCCAGGGTTGCTGCGAGTGTGGAGCGAATGGAGGAGTCCATGGCGAGCATGAGCACAGCCTTATTGGAGTCACTGACGCATGAAAGCATCACCACGGAAAGGATGGCTACCTCCGTGGTAAGGCTGGCTGCGGCCGAGGAGAGGAGGACTGCGGCCATGGAGGAGCTTAGTCGCCAGGGTATCGAAAACATGGTGAGTGCTCAGAATAGAATGACATCTCTTGAGGAGCGATGGGCATATATTGAGCACCGAAACCAGACCTCCATGAGCAGGACTTCCAGTGCAGAGACGGGTCCCCATGGCCCCCCTGATGTGTAGCAAGGTACTCTCCAGCCACTTGCAGGTGCTGAGGGAGAGCTGACCCATGAAAGGGAGGTTGTTGGCACACCTCAAGGAAGTGGGGGCTCCTCTCCACGCGCTCACACTTCCATGCCACTTCAGAGCCCTCGGTCAGAGCCCCGCCGGAGTCCACACCCAAGTGAGATAGGAGTCTCAACCCCTGCACAGCCGCAGGAGCAGCAGACTGCTGGCGAGCCCTCACAGGCTCACCACCCCAGAGGACGCCCGCCAAAGGTGTCGAGACGGGAGCAGCAGGAAAGTGAGCAAGGGGCCTCCACACCTGCTGAAGCCACAGGGGTACCACTACGTAGGAGCACACGTAAGAGAAAAATAAAGCACCACTAATCACAAGGGTAGTCACTTGGGTGAAAAGTCTTGTATATAATTTTAATGCCTTCAGTTTCCTGTACACTAAAAATCTGGTGGCAACTGCTGCAGTTATGGCGTCTGTCATTTGGCGAATGGGGATATCACATTGAGGCCTTAGGATTACTTGCAGATGTCAGCAAGCTGGTCAAATAGGTAGAAATGCGCAGGCATGGGCCAATATCCATGGTCAGCTAAGAAGCAGCGAGGCTACAGTGTTTGATGTACGAGGCTACGCAAATCTGCCCAGGATGAGTGCGTTCCTTGCATTCTGCCCAGCAATGTTCTCGCGCACTGGTGCCGCTGGTTGACGGGCCTCTGCAGGATGCTCGTTTCCGTCCTCCTCCTCAGCATCATCCTCATCTGAGGCGGCTCTGTGAGGAGCCTCTTGGTCCTGCGGAATCGGCAAACCACGATGCTGTGCCATGTTGTGAAGCACACAGCATACCATGACGATTTTGGAGACCCTGGCTGATGAGTACTGTAGGGCTCCACCTGATCTATCGAGGCATCTGAAGCGCATCTTTAGCAATCCGATGGCTTGTTCGATAATGCATCTGGTGGAAATGTGGCTGGAGTTGTAGCGCTCCTCAGCTTCGTTGGTTGGTCTCCTCAACGGCGTCATTAGCCAAGACCACAGAGGATATCCCTTGTCTCCAAGTAGCCATCCCTGAAGTTCGTTTGGTGGACTGAATAGCGGAGGCACAGTAGACTAGCGCAGTATGAAGGAGTCATGGCAGCTGCCAGGGTACTTGGCACAAACATGCAAAATCACCTCCTTGTGGTCACACACCAGCTGAATGTTAAGGGAGTGGAAGCCCTTGCGGTTGACAAAAACTCCTGGATTGCGGTGGGGTGCCCTAAGGGCCACATGTGTACAGTCAATGACGCCCTGCACCCTTGGAAAGTCTGCCAGCTGAGCTAATCCAAGCGCTCGCGCCCTCACACTTGCGCGATCCCTGGTGAAATGGATGTGATTGTGCGCGAGGGCAAAGAGGGCATCGGTGACCTGTTTGATGCAAGTGTGTGCGGCCGCCTGGGAGATGCCGCTGATGTCTGCTGCTGATCCCTGGAATGAGCCTGAGGCATAAAAGCTGAGTACGGTGGTGACTTTGATGGCCACTGGTAAGGAGTGTCGACCTGGTGCTCTGGGCTCCAGGTCCTGCTGGAGCATCGCGCAGATGTCAGTCACTACCTCTCGCGAAAGTCGGAGCCGCCTTTGGCACTGCTGTTCAGTCATGTTGAGGTAGCTCACCCTGTGTCTGTAGACCCTGTTTGGGGGGTATCTCCTGCGCCGACGGCCTTCCATGCGCTGGCCCCTTCTGGCCTGTGCTGCCTCAGGTGGCTGAGCTGCAGCCTGTCGCTCCTGCTGGTGCTGGTGCTGCTGTTGTTGCTGCATCTGCTCCAGCCTCCTCTGCTGTTGGAGATCCTCTAATGCCAAGAAGGGAAGGAACAAAAGGCCTCCCATGCTTCTGGCAGATGCCTCCGTTGAGGAAGGGCTGAGTGAGGGTGGTGAGAGGGGCTCCCCAGGAGCTCACACTGGAGAAGTGTGTGAGGCTCCAACCTTCCACAGCTGTGCCTAAGCCTTCAACAAGTTGCCCCAAGCCTGGAGCAACAAGGTCCTGCAGTCTACCAATGCTGTCTGATTAAATCTCTTCATTCCTGATTGACCTGCAGCTGAAAGTAAGCAAGCCAACATTGTTCACACCAGGTTTCATCAGCGGTGTTCCCACCAGGCGTGGTTTACGTGGGGAATGGCTGAAAATTGCAAGGGCCCCTTAAAATTGGATCACAGCTGCCAATTATTGATCATTAGGCTCCTGCCGACCAGTCCCGCCGCCTGCGGGCGGGACAGATTCGGGTCGCGCTGAAACACCGGGGCGAAAGTCGGGCGGGGCGGGGAATCGGGTGGGGGGGGGTTGTGACCCCCAATTTCTGCGATTTTCAGCTCCCGTCCGCCTGAAACCCCGCCCGACGGCTCCAGGAAAATCAGGGCCTGACAATCTGTCTTCTAACTTGAGTCCTTCTACTCAGTCTCAGTTAGAGAGCTCTCCAGACCAGAAAGCAGAGGCTGCAGCTTTTGACAGTTCAGCGGCCATTCTGCTTTCTGTGCCGGTGAGCTGAGGGACTCCCGAGAACTGAAGGAAGCCTGTAGGAGAAAGTAAAGGTAAGTAAAACTTATTAAAACACTTTACACTTACCTCACACACTTACCTCTGCACACATGCACCCATCACTCACCTGCACAACGGACAGCTCGACCCCTCCAACCTCTGCAGACCGACGGTCCGCCTCGCTAACTTGGCATGGTTCGGAGCCGTCGGACAGCCCACACTTCAGGGCTAAAAACAGGGATTAGGCAAAAATCTGCCTGTTAACTAACTACCTGTTAACAGGCAGTTAATTGGCACGAATCCCCTTCCCGCCTCGGGGAGGCGGCTCCCAGCACAGGTTGGGTACCCGCTTCCTGGGACATTGGCACGGAGGCGGGTTGGGGGCAGGATGGGTTCCTGCCCCCCGATTCTGCAATTTTCCCACCGCTCCCGCCTCCAAACCCGCCTCCTCGGGGCTTGGAAAATCGAGCCCTATGACTCTATGGTGTGGAAATTCAGGGGCGCCAGCCTCACCAGGGCGCCAGAAGTACCGCCCCCGGAAGTAGTCGCGGCCGCCAGCTGCAAATTCACTTTCAGCGCCCCAGAGGGAAGCACAGCACTACTCGAGGCGCCCCGCATCCCTCTTGGGGTGCTGCAACTGAAGATCGCAGCGCAACGTGCCGCAGCGCATGGCGCGCTGCGGTACTGCAGGCCTTCCTCCCCTTCTTAAAGGGGAGGGGCCTGCTGCAGCGCGCTCGAAGAGCGCGAGTGCCGGCAAAAGAGCCTGGCACCGAGGAGAAGTGCCAGGCTCTTGGGACACAGCCGGCACTCTGCGGAGGGGGGGCTCAGGAGGCCGGGGACGGCGGCGCGGAGAGCTGCTGGCAGGCGGCCAGCAAAAAAAATGGCTGCCCCGCACCTCAGCGTCTCTACCGCTGCGGGTAGGCCCCCCTGAACCGGTCGCAAATTGCGACCGGCATTAAAGCAGGGTGCGCTACTAAATTTCGTGATCGGGGCGGTAGCGGGGCGCTGCGCACACCGATGACGTCATCGGTAGCGGCGCAGCGCTAACGGCTAGCGCCATTAGCATCCCGCTAAATTTAGCGGGAGGCGTGGCCAGTGGCGTACAACCCACTAAGTGCCCTCTTAGGGCGCTAACGGGTGGCGTAGCCCACTGAATTTCTAGGCCTATGTCCCTTTCCACAACTTTGGCTTGCTGTACACTCCTTCCTCCCACCAACGGTGGAAGAGCCTTCAGCTCTCCACCTTTAAGAATCTTCTTAAAATCCATCTCTTTGACCAAACTTTGTCACTGCTCTTAATTCTACTACAATGGCTGGTCTCCCATTTCTTTTTATCCCCAATGAGACACTTTCTATGTTAAAGGCACTATATAAATATCAGTTTACTTAGAAATAAAAATGGCTGTTGCAGGAAACTCTCTCTTAACCGGCACCTAAATCCGGAAATCTCTCTTAACCGGCAAAATTCAGGAGTAGGTTCAGGTAAGTTTTACTATATATTAGTGGCTGTGTAACCGGGGTTCCTGGATCTGTGGCCGTGTACGGGGCTCTCGTACCTTGGTACGTATACCTCTCTGTAATCCGGACTTTTTGATCAGCCGGTACCACGCCGGTGCCGGATAAAAAAAGTTTCCCCTGCAGGTCCTAAAGTACCTATAAACAGACTTCAAGCAGTCTCATAGAATCTAATTAAATTTTAATTTTCCAATTAATTCTGTAGGTACAGTATTTACAAGTTATACCATTCCCAAGTATGCATTTCGTGCTGGTTCACCTTTATTGATCACTACCAGAAGTAACCACCCTTTAGCCCTCCTCGACCAAAGAAGTCAATTGTGCTGGTATAGGGTCCCATGGATATTGCCAACCCGCCAAGAAGCCATTCTTTATTTGTGAGCTATGCAATGTGAGGAAGTGTCAAATCATTCCTTGATGTCTGTACTTAACAAAAATCCATCAATCTCAGTTTTGAAAATTTCTATTGACCCAACATCCACACCCATTTAGGAAGTGTGTTCCATATTTCCACAACCTTTTAAGTGAAAAGGTGCTTCCTGATTTTACACCTGATTTTTAAATGGCCTAGCTCTAACTGTAAGGCGTATGCCCCCTTGTTCTGGATTCCCTCACCATAGGAAATCGTTTCTCTATATCTACCCTGTCAAACACCTTGATTAGAACACCCCTCAACCTTCTAAACTAAAGGTTCTAAACCCTGTTCCTGGGACTAGGGACAGGGTCACTGGCAAGGCCTGGTTAGTACCTGGAGGGGTGACCATCAGGGAAGACCAGGTGCAGAAGGTCACGGAAGGAGCCCCGAGGAGGGGCGGTTGGTGAGAAGGTCACGGAAGGAGCCCCGGGAGGGGCGGCTGGTGAGCAGGCCCGGGCGTTGGGCTGAAGATTGTCGGACAGGAGGAATGGTGGAAATGGAATGGCGGCGCGCACAGACGCAGCGGCTTTGCTTCTCCCAGGACGGTGCTATTTACGTTAATGTTAATGTTATTTGTACTGGACTCATGGGAGCTTGCAAGATCACATTTCATTGTTCATGTACTTGTGCATTGTACAATGACAATAAAGTTGAATTATTATTATTATTATTATAGGGTTCAGTCCTTACGTAATGTTGACACATATGCACTCTGTTGTCACGGCAGAGTAAAATGTCTCTACATTTAGTAGCTGGAGCCATCGAATTAATAACTAATAATCATTCTAAATAATGGCAGTGCCATTTACTGGACTAATGCATTCTGTAATACATAGGGCTATTTGATACATTACACTCAGTGTGCTCAATTTCAGTTGATAAACCATTCATTATCCAACCCAATGCAAATAAATGTATATTACCGCGCAAATGTGGGCCAAGAAGCATCCAAATCGTGCCCTCTGGAAGCCAAGTCAAACTGCACTTCATTCAGTTCATAGAGGTGATTGATGATGTCAGAATCGAGATGAGGTTGCAGCACTGGGCTTCGTGCATTGTACCAGTCACTTGGAAAAATTGGGAAAAAAGCAGCAAAATTACAAAACAAGGTTTGTATCACAAACAAGAGCAAAAGCCTTTCACAGACTCTTGTGGAGACGTTTAAAACACTAGCAACAAAAGCTTCTTGGTACCCTAGGTTACCAAGAAGATAATTATCACTCTTTCACAAATCAGCAATACATAGTGACAATTCATCCAGGTCACTTCCACAGCCTAACCAAAGTACAGGTTGATTACTTTATTTGAAATTAAACTAGTCCTTGCTTTATTTGCTTTCACAGAGCAAAACTATACACAAATTCTAATTGTATAAATCAAAGAATCGTGGAATGATACAGCAGAAGGAGGCCATTCAGACCATCATAACTGAAAGAGCTACCTAATTAGTCCCATTCCCCTGCCCTTTCCCCATAACCCTGCACATTTTCCACCTTCAAGTGTTCATCCAATTCCCTTTGGAAAGTTATTATTGAATCTGCTTCCATCAATCTTTCAGGCAGTGCAATCCAGAGCATAAAAACTCACTGCGTAAAAAAAAAAATCATCTCTCCGAATGGGGCTACATAATCCACAGACAGTTCAAAAAACATGTGTTACGCAGAAGCTGAAAGGATTAAATATCCACAAGGCTCGTGGGAATATAGGAAACATAGGAATAGTAGGCCATTCAGCCCCTTGAGTCTGTTCCACCATTCAATCCAATCATGGCTGATTGTAGCTCAACTTTGTATGCTCTAAAGCCTTTGCTCCATATCCCTTGATACCCTGACTGTACAAAAATCCATCAATCTTATAAATTTCAATTGACCCAGCATCCACAGCCATTTGGGGAGAGAGTTCCAGATTTCCACTATCCTTTGTGTGAAAAAGTGCTTCCTGATTTCATTCCTAAATGGCCGAGCTCTAATTTTAAAATTGTGCCCCATTGTTTTGGATGCTACCACCGGAGGTAATTGTTTCTCTGTATCTATCCTATCCAATCCTTTTATCATTTTAAACACCTTGATTAGATCACTCCTCAACCTACTAAGCTCAAGGGAATACAAACCAAGTTTATGCAACCTGTCCTCATAATGTTACCCTCTACAGCTCCAGGCTGCCAACTTGGCCAGCTATCGGGCGGGAGTCTGCAGATTATTTAAATGTGGCCCTGTCGTTGAGATCGGCAGGGCCTCCACATCCCCGGTCTTGCTGGGTTCTTCCCACATTACCGCGCTCCCCCTCCACATCGCCCCTTGAATATCGGGGCCTATGTCTCTGATGACAGATTCCAGTAACTTACCACAACTGCTATTAAACTGTAGTTTTCTGGTTTCTCCCTCCCTACCTTCTTAAATAGTGAGTGATATTTGCAATTTTCCAATCCAAAAGGCACAATTCCTGAATCTAAATTGCGTTGGAAAATTATGACAAATGTATCTGCAATTTCCTCATCAATTTATTTTAATACACTGGGGTAGAAACTATCAGGTCCTGAAGATTTGTATATTGCGTGTCTCATTATCTTCTCCATTACCATTTAAAAAAAATTGTATTCATTCCATTAAGTACCTCTCCTTGACTTATTTTTAGGTTCCCTTATACCGCTGGCATTTTGTCCTCTTCCGCCACTGTGAAAATGGATACAAAGTACTCATTTAACAAGTGAGCTAGATGGGATTACATTCTAGTATCCTCAAAGAATTAAAAGGAGGAAGTTAATGATGCTTTAGTTGATATTTGTCACTATTTCGGAAGTACCCATACACTGGAGGATACCAGATGGGATTAGTGAAGAAAGGTGACTAAACATATCTTCATTAGAAAGAAACTGAAGGAAGATGTAATACATGCCGATAAAATAATGAATGGTATAGATAAGGTTGAAGTAAACAAGCAATTTCCTTATCTATTTCTTTTAATACTCTGGGATAGAAACTATCAGGTTAACCAGATTTAACTGGGAAAATGAGTACAGGACAGGAAGGCTGGAACAAGGTTAGAGATTAAAATTTTAAAAAAAACTTTGGTTCCTGTAAGATAATGGATATGGAAGAGACTCTCACAAAACAGTTCAGTTAGGGTGAGCTGGCACCTTCAAAAAGAGCTGGATTGTTGAGAAGGGAGATTGAGGTTTACATTGATGTTAGAAGCACTCCTTATTTGTATTTCCCCAGGAAATTAGAATTATTGTTAAAGTAGATGGTGTGGGAGAGGAATCTGTATAATAGTTATATATGGACTCTGGATGGATTAGGGCTGATGGGCTGAATGTCCTTTTCATGCTCTGGATTTTTTTAATACACATACAACATATTAAGAACATAAGACGTAGGAGCAGGAGTAGGTCATTTGGCCCCTCGAGCCTGCTCCGCCATTAAATAAGATCATGGCGGATCTGATCTCGGCCTCAACTCCACTTCCCTCCCCATAACCCTTGACTCCCTTACCATTTAAAAATCTGTCCATCTCCACCTTACATACATTCAATGACCCAGCCTCCACAGCTCTCTGGGGAAGAGAATTCCAAAGATTCACAACCCTCAGAGAAGAAATTCCTCCTCATTTCCGTTTTAAATGGGTTCCCTCTTATTCTGAAATTATGCCCCCTAGTTCTAGGTTCCCCCACGAGGGGAAACATCCTCTCAGCATCTACCCTGTCAAGCCCCTTCAGAATCTTATATGTTTCAATAAGATCACCTCTCATTCTTCTAAACTCCAATGAGTATAGGCCCAACCTGCTCAACCTTTCTTCATAAGACAACTCCTTCATCTCCGGAATCAACCTCGTGAACCTTCTCTGAACTGCCTCCAATGCAAGTATATCCCTCCTTAAATAAGGAGACCAAAACTGTACGCAGTATTCAAGGTGTGGTCTCACCAACGCCCTGTACAGTTGTAACAGGACTTCCCTACTTTTATACTCTATTCCCTTTGCAATAAAGGCCAACATTCCATTTGCCTTCCTAATTACTTGCTGTACCTGCATGCTAACTTTTTGTGATTCATGTACAAGGACCCCCAGATCCCTCTGTACCTCAGCATTTTGTAATCTCTCTCCATTTAAATAATAATTTGCTTTTTTATTTTTCCTACCAAAGTGGATAATCTCGCATTTTCCCACTGATGGGCCTTCAATAACCACAAAACTAGAAGTTATAGACTTAAACAAGTTGGCTTTTAATCACTAAGATCAGAGCTAACATCTCAACACACCGACTGGTTCACAGGAATGAGTCATACAGATCCTGGGATCTTTATGTAAGAGAAGTCAGGGGCGGAGCCAAGAGCCAAGACCTGGAATCTCCCAGGTTAGTCGGGAAAGAGGAAGTGAAACTATACACAGTGGGGGAGGGTAATATACATGAGTGCAAAACGAATACAGGATCAACACAAACAGATTTCATTACACCCACATTATACTCCATCTGTCAGATTTTTGCCCAGTCACTTAGCCTATCTATATCCCTTTGGAGATTCTCTGCGTAGTACACACAATTTGCTTACCCACCTATCTTTGTATCATCAGCAAATTTGGCTACATTACACTCGGTCCCTTCATCCAAGTCATTAATATAGATTGTAAATAGTTGAGGTCCCAGCACTGATCCCTGCGGCACCCCACTAGTTACAGTTTGCCATCCGGAAAATTACCCATTTATCCCGACTCTCTGTTTTCTGTTAGTTAGCCAATCCTCTATCCATGCTAATATATTACCCCCAACCCAGTGAGCTCTTATCTTGTGCAGTAACCTTTTATGCGGCGCCTTATCGAATGCCTTCTGAAAATCCAAATACACCACATCCACTGGTTCCCCTTTATCTACCCTGCTCGTTACATCCTCAAAGAACTCCAGCAAATTTGTCAAACATGATTTCCCTTTCATAAAACCATGCTGACTCTGCTTGACTATATTATGATTTTCTAAATGTCCTGCTACCACTTCCTTAATGATGGATTCCAGCATTTTCCCAATGACAGATGTTAGATTAACTGGTCTATAGTTGCCTGCTTTCTGTCTCCCTCCTTTCTTAAATGGAGGTGTTACATTTGCAGTTTTCCAGTCCACTGGGACCTCTCCAGAATCCAGGGAATTTTAGTAGATTACAACCAATGCATCCACTATCTCTGCAGCCACCTCTTTTAAGACCCTAGGATGCAGGCCATCAGGTCCAGGAGACTTGTCCACCTTTAGTTTGCCTATTACTTCTTCTCTAGTGATAGTGATTGTTTTAAGTTTCCCCTCCCCAACCCAATAGCCATTTGATTATCTATTATTGGGATGTTTTTAGTGTCTTCTACCGTGAAGATCGATAAAAATATTTGTTCAAAGTCTCCGCCATTTCTCTGTTTCCCATTTATATATAATATTTATTGTCACTTAGTGCACAACATTACCTCTAATAACCTTTAACAACTTTGAACAGTTAAAATAATGAATTCAAAGCATGCTAGCAGCAATAAAATGTTTGATTTAGTGAGGGAATAAATAATTTCAAAACACATTATTGCAGGACGCCGGCTCATATAGCACATTTCCAATTCCCCAAATTTTCAAGGAGGAGTAACAGAACATAAGAACAGAGGTTATTTGCTTTTCTGTGAGCAAGAAGGGCAGTTAATGTGGAGGATGAATCACCATGGACAGCTCTGGTACAAGTCCTGGTAAACAGCAGCAGAGCAGTATATCAGAGAATTGGGAACAGGCAATAGTACTGTGGCATTGGCAGGGAGAGGGATGCAGGGACAGAGAACTACGGTTTCAGTGGGTGTGGTATACACACCGTGTGACTTATTAAACATCAAGAGTCAGATTTTACCACTTTGTTTTTCTGCCAATTTCCCCTCTCCCCTTTCTCTGAAGTCATCAGTTCCATCCTGATGTACGGTGCCACAGGTGCTGGCCACCCACCGGTAACTCACCCAATTGGCCATTTTTCATGCGTGAGCCTAGACAGTGAATGATGGCAAGCTATTCAACTGCAGTGGACATTACAGCCAAGTCTGTAGACACCCAACATCCACTCATGCACTTCCAACAAGGGGCACTGAATAATGATTAAGAATGGTGACTGATTTCCCCCTCCCTAACCCAGGGCACTGTAATGCCCTTCACACCACCCAGGTGGAGAGATCAGCTCACTGCACAGTGTGAGATCCAACCAAGGACTTATTCAAAGTATTAGCCAGCTAAACAGTTCAGATATTTAATAAAATTTGCCTCAGATTGTAAACTACATTTAGATGAAATACCTGAAATATTATAAACTGCAGCTACCATATAGTTCACCAATATATACCCAACAAACTCAATATAAATTGGTTAGGATAAACTTTCAATTGACAGTAATTTTAAACTTCAACTGTAGGGCACAGAATAAAGCCCACACAGTGTTTCTTGTAACAAGCTTCAATATGTTGCAACACCTTAATTATCAGCAAAAGCATTAGTAAATCAATCTTTTGTAGTGTACCTCGAACAACTCAAACCTCTGTATCTTACCTAGTGACTTTTACATTCATTAAGCATTGCTGAAAAGTATCAGCCAGGCGCTGGTGGACTAAGGAATACCGAATAAATGCTCGTCCTTTACCAAGGGAGGTTTTCAGCTTAAAAAAAGAAAACATCATTTAATTCAAGGAATTTATCATGCCCAGATAAAAACTGTCTCTCAATGAGTGGCATAACAATACATTAATTGTTGTTTATTAATAACAACTTTGAGGTATTTATGTTTGCATATAAACATATGAAAGGAAAGTTGAGAATCGACCATCAGGCCCAATCTACCAGAGGATCATGCACCATCCTCCCAACCACTAGTAATACTAACTCTAGGCGAGGGCAAGAAAAGGAAACAAAAAGTGTCCAATTTCAGAAAAACATCCTCCCTCCTAACTCCCTAGAAATCAATCAAGCTTCAGGAGACCATGACTACTCATGACACATCACCTAATATATTTAAAGTCTCTTCTCTCTAACTCCACCCCCAATATACTTTGGAATATAAGATTATAAATTACTGGAATAACAACAGAAAATGTTGGAAAAACTCAGGTCAGGCAACATCCGTGGAGAGAAATTTGAGTTGACGTTTCGGGTCGAACCCTTCTTCAAAACGGGCTAGTCACAAAGGCCATAGTCTTCTTACCCCATTTATCTTCTGATATCCCTCAATAGTCCTCTCTGTCAAAAATGTATCTACCACGCTCTTAAAATTTATAGGCTCCTCTGCTTCAAAAGCCTTCCTGATTCAGCTATTCTGCATGCTCATCACCCTCTGTGTGTAGCAGTTATATCTTAACTGTGCACTCGCCTATTCTCCAAGTCCCCCTTGTCCTAGTGCCAGTTGAGCGTCCCGAATCCGGCAACCTTGGGACCAAGGCCGAGCCGGTTTTCGTGTTTTTCCGGACTTCGGAACGTGTTTCTGATGTCCAAAGTCTGGAAATATCGCAACCTGGGCTCGGGCATTTCCGGACTTCGGACATCAGAAACACGTTCTGAGTCCGAAAATGCCTGAGCCCGGCTGGCGGCAGAAACAGGGTGTCTGGATTCCGGAACATTTTACGGATTCCGGACAACCCTGCCACCAATCATCCCGGAGTCCAGAACTCCGAATTTTGGGCGCTCAACCTGTATTGAACTTTACTCTTGGGATCCAGCTCATCTCTTTGTATTAGAATCGTAAATAAGATCACCTCTAAACCACCAATTTTTTAATGTAAACATCGCTAATGCCATTAGTTATTCCTCACAGCAGAGGTGTAAACAGGTCATTACACCTGTGCTCAGCTGGGCGAGGACAGGGCCACTCTCTTACACATATTCCGATCATGCACCCAAATCCAACCATTCTCGACAGCAGTTGGGAGATCACCAGGAACCCATCTCACAATCCCATACAACTCAGCTCAGTGCACCCACCAACACAATCACTAGTATTCAGGACTCCCCCCCAATCCTAAATAACCCCAGAACTCGGGGCCCAATGCCAAATAAGCTGTCTTGACCCCTCGACTCCTGTACAAGCAGTCTGATGCGGTGATATATTCCTCCCACCATGCATTCAGGATGTGCAATAAACTATGTATACCAATGTACGCACATAAGAGGTGAGATTATACACCTGAATATACAATGACTTCATAAAATACCTATGTAGATGTACCCTTAACCATACAATAGCTTCATAAAATATATATAACGCCTATATGAATAATAGCTTCCTAAATTATAAGTAAGAATGTACACTGTGTGTGTATTTAAAAAATGTGAATGTACATTCTTGAAATCTCAATAAAAAAACAATGGGGGAGCAATTGTTACAAAATTCAAGGCACATGGAATTAAAAGAAATGTAGCCACATGGATAGAACAATGACTAAGGGACAGAAAGCAAAGAGTAGAGGAAAATGGATATTTTTTGGATGGCTGGATGTGGGTCGTGTGGGGCCTCAGTTCTGTGCTAGGACCTATTTTGTTTTCCATTTATGTGGTTTGATGATCATAAGCGCAAGAGGAAAAGTACTGAAGTGTGCTGATGATACCAAATTAAAAGAAATGGAAAAATGTGAGGAAAAAATGGAGGAAACTGCAAGTCAGACAGACAAGTTAGTGGTGTGGGCGAATAGATGACAGATTCAGTTCAATGCAGAGAAATGTGAAGTAGTACATTTTAGGGAAAAAGAACACTGAAAAGAAGTATACCTTAAATGATAAGACAGTTAACAGAGTGGGAGAACCGAGATCTAGGGATGCAAATACATGAATCTTTAAAAGGTGGAGTGCAGGTAAGAAAGGTTATTTAAATGGGATTCTGGGTTTTACACATAAGGGCACTAAACATAAAAGCAAGGAAGTGATGCTGAATTTGTACAATACATTGAGTTAGGTTGCAGTTGGAATACTACATGTAGTGCTAGGCACTCCATTCTAGGGAGAATATTACAGAATGGAAAGGGTAAAGATTCAGTAGAATAAATACCAGGAATGACAGGACATAGTTATGAAGAAAGGCTCAAAAATTGACAATCCCCGCCCCCCATCCCCAGAACAGAAATGCTTAATGGAGATCTAATAAAGGGTTTCAAAACTATGAAAGGCTTTGAGGGTACATTTTACAGCACAGAAAGCAGCCATTCAGCCCACTGAGTCTCAAAGTGCGAGCTATCGACAATCCCACTTGCTCCGCCCCCCCCCCCCCCCCATTTACCTATATCCTTTTGATTTTTGATTTTTTTGAATATTTATCCATTTCCCTTTTTAAAAATTATGGATTCTGCTACCACCACGGTTTCTGGTAGGGTATTATTTTTTTAATTAATTCTGGGATGTGGGCGTCGCTGGCAAGGCCAGCATTTATTGCCCATCCCTAATTGCCCTGGAGAAGGTGATGGTGAGCCGCCGCCTTGAACCGTTGCAGTCCGTGTGGTGAGGGTACTCCCACAGTGCTGTTCGGGAGGCAGTTCCAGGATTTTGACCCAGCGACGATGAAGGAACGGCGATATATTTCCAAGTCAGGATGGTGCGTAACTTGGAGGGGAACTTGCAGGTAATGGTGTTCCCATGCACCTGCTGCCCTCGTCCTTCTAGGTGGTAGAGATCACGGGTTTGGGAGGTACTGCCGAAGAAGTCTTGGCGAGTTGCTGAAGTGCAGCTTGTAAATGGTACACACTGCAGCCACGGTGAGCCAGTGGTGGAGTGAATGAATGTTGACGGTGGTGGATGGGGTGCTAATCAAGCGGGCTGCTTGGCCTGGATGGTGTCGAGCTTCTTGAGTGTTGTTGGAGCTGCAACCAGGCAAGTGGAGAGTATTCCATCACACTCTTGACTTGTGCCTTGTAGATGGTGGAAAGGCTTTGGAGAATCAGGAGGGGAGACACTCATGGCAAAATACCCAGCCTCTGACCCACTCTTGTTGCTACGTATGTGTGTGGCTGGTCCAGTTAAGTTTCTGGTCAATGGTGACCCACCCAGGATGTTGATGGTGCGAGATTCAGCGATGGTAATGCCGTTGAATGTCAAGGGGAGATGGTTAGACTCTCACTTGTTGGAGATAGTCATTGCCTGGTGCACTTGTGTGGCGCAAATGTTACCTGCCATTTATCCGCCCAAGCCTGAATGTCGTCCAGGTCTTGCTGCAGGCGGGCATGGACTGCTTCATTATCTGAGGAGTTGCAAATGGAACTGAACACTCTGCAATCATCAGCAAACATCCCCACTTCTGACGTTATGATGGAGGGAAGGTCATTGATGAAGCAGCTGAAGATGGTTGGGCCTCGGACACTGCCTTGAGGAACTCCTGCAGCGATGTCCTTGGGCTGTGATGATTGACCTCCAAGAACCACAACCATCTTCCTTTGTGCGAGGTATGACTCCAGCCAGTGGAGAGTTTTCCCCCTGATTCCCATTGACTTCAATTTTACTAGGACTCCTTGATGCCACATTCGGTCAAATGCTGCCTTGATGTCAAGGGCAGTCACTCTCACCTCACCTCTGGAATTCAACTCTTTTGTCCATGTTTGGACCAAGACTGTAATGAGGTCTGGAGTAGAGTGGTCCCGGTGGAACCCAAACTGGGCATCGGGAGCAGGTTATTGGTGAGTAAGTGCTGCTTGATAGCACTGTCAACGACACCTTCCATCACTTTGCTGATGATTGAGAGTAGACTGATGGGGTGGTAATTTGGCAGATTGGATTTGTCCTGCTTTGTGGACAGGACATACCTGGGCAATTTTCCACATTGTCAGGCAGATGCCAGTGTTGTAGCTGTGCTGGAACAGCTTGGCTAGATACATGGCTAGTTCTGGAGCACAAGTTTTCAGCACGACAGCCGGGATGTTGTCGGGGCCCACAGCCTTTGCTGTCACCAGTGCACTCAGCTGTTTCTTGATATCACGTGGAGTGAATCGAATTGGCTGAGACTGGCTTCTGTGATGGCGGGGACCTCAGGAGGATATCGAGATGGATCATCCACTCATAACTTCTGGCTGAAGATGGTTGCAAATGCTTCAGCCTTGTCTTTTGCACTCACATGCTGGACTCTGCCATCACTGAGGATGGGGATATTCATGGAGCCTCCTCCTCCAGTTAGTTGTTTAATTGTCCACCACCATTCACAACTGGACGTGGCAGGACTACAGAGCTTTGATCTGATCCGTTGATTGTGGGATCGCTTAGCTCTGTCTATAGCATGCTACTTCCGCTGTTTAGCATGCATGTAGTCTTGTGTTGCAGCTTCCCCAGATTGGTACCTCCGTTTTAGGTACGCCTGGTGCTGTTCCTTGCATACTCTTCTGCAGTCCACATTGAACCAGAGTTGGTCCCCTGGCTTGATGGTAATGGTAGAAGTGAGGGATATACTGGGCCATGAGGTTACGGATTGTGCTGCTGCTGATGGCCCACAGCGCCTCATGGATGCCCAGTTTTGAGCTGCTAGATCTGTTCTGAATCTCTCTCATTTAGCACGGTGGTAATGCCACACAACACGATGGAGGGTGTCCTCAGTGTGAAGATGGGACATCGTCTCCACAAAGACTGTGCGGTGGTCACTGCTACCAATGCTGTCATAGACAGATGCATCTGCGACAGATAGATTGGTGAGGACGAGGTCAAGTAGGTTTTTCCCCTCATGTTGGTTCTCTCACCACCTGCTGCAGGCCCATTCTGGCAGCTATGTCCTTCAGGACTCGGCTAGCTTGGTCAGTAGTGGTGCTACCGAGCCACTCTTGGTGATGGACATTGAAGTCCCCCACCCAGAGTACATTCTGTACTCTTGCTACCCTCAGTGCTTCTTCCAAGTGGTGTTCAACATGGAGGAGTACTGATTCATTAGCTGAGGGAGGGCGGTAGGTGGTAATCAGCAGGTGGTTTCCTTGCCCATGCTTGAGCTGAAGCCGTGAGACTTCATGGGGTCCGGTGTCAATTTTGAGGACGCCCAGGGCCACCCCCTCCCGACTGTATACTACGGTGCCGTCACCCCTGGTGGGTCTGTCCTGTCGGTGGGACAGGACATACCCTTAGATGGTGATGGAGGAGTCTGGGACATTGGCTGAAAGGTATGATTCTGAGAGTATGATTATGTCAGGCTGTTGCTTGACTAGTCTGTGGGACAGCTCTCCCAATTTTGGCACAATTCCCCAGATGTTAGTGAGGAGGACTTTGCAGTGTCGACTGGGCTGGGTTTGCCGTTGTTGTGTCCGAAGCCAGTGCCTTGATCAATGCCGGGTGATCTGTCTGGTTTTATTCTAATTATTGTTTCTCATCGCAGTTTGTTACAACTGAGTGGCTTGCTATGTTAATGACCTAACAGACCTCCAAATAAAAATAAAATTCCTCCCCAAAAACAGTTTAACTACTCTCTCCTCACAACTACAACATCTTGGCTCTGGTAGCATCTTAGTGAATTACTGCTACACCCTCCCTACATCCTTCCGAATGTAGCACACCCAAATCTAGATATAATATTCTAACCGTGGCCTAATCAATGATTTGTATAGGTTTAGCATTACCCCTTTAGTACGTGATACCTGCATTAATAAAATCTAGGAATCCATGTGCTTTTTTTCAACAAAAAAAAAAACAGGTTTATCAACTTGTCCTCCCACTTTTAAATGGTAAAATAGTTTCCACAAGTTGGCAGATTGGTAATAAGAGGACATAGATTAAAGATACTCATTAGAAGAATGAAGGGAAAAGGTTATTAAAACATCACTGCAAAACAAATTCCCTCCCACTTCTCATTTACAGTAATTCTATATTATTTTACCATTCCCGCTTCCACTTTGTTTTAAAGGCTAATTGGCTTAAGTACTGGAACTTCTCCAACTGAAATAACAAGATACAATAAATAACATCAATTCCAAAGATTGGACAGTTTCATTAAAGATGGTTCTATATAGGGCAAACCACACTGAATTCCTTGTGAACAAACTCTCTAAATTTAGAGTCTCTGGTTAGATGCATACTCTTAGTCCTTAGTTATTTAATGAGTTCAAGAGAAAATCAGATGTGTGTTACAAGAAACAATTAAGGAAAAAAGGGAGACATTAGGATTAATCTCTGAAAATGGACCGTCTTGATGCACCTAATAGTCCTGTTTGTCAACATTTTTATGTTCTTATTCAGCCATTTTTATTAAGTTTGTAAACAAGGGCTACCCTGCATAAAAGTTAAACATTAAAAAAATTCAGAGCAAAAAGCACACTAATAAAGCTTAAACTGTAGTGAGGGGAACCATCCAAAGAATCACTCCAAAATACTCTACTACTTGCCAGAAAGAACTAAAAGAAACTTGTCTTCGCAATCCAGAACAAGAAGTTTGAAACAAATAGCATAAATGAGCAGAGTACTGATATGTGATTATTCGTCCTCTGGAGAACTCCATCGCCTTACCTCTGGGATAGACTTCACAAAGCGAATTCCATCATTAGCTCCTTTCACCTTAGCTAAACAATTGCAGAAATAATCCCAGTAGTCTTTCCTGCTGCCGAGAAAAGTAGTTTTTTCCCTCTGGTCAAACTTTAACAAAAAGTATAAACAGAAAGTGTCAAAAACAATTGTACATATACTACACACACTATAGCTTAAAAGGAAAAAACCTAAGTTTGAGTACAAAGTCAATCCCTACACAGCCACTTATCCAGCTGTGTTGTTATTGCAACCTACCCAGTTCCTGTTCTTATTGTAATCACACTCACCTAACAAGACCCTGTTTTATTGCAATATAAATCTCACCTACCCAGATTCTGATTTTATTATAATCACTTTCACTTACCCAGCACCTGTTTTTATTGTAATAAATCTTGCCTCCTCAGCCCTGTGTTTATTGTAATCACTTTCACCTACTGTAACATTTAGACTTATCTATTTATCCTGGAGCTTCCAGACACATAAACGCTATCTGGAAGTGTCGAGTCATGATGCTCTAGCCATCATGTAATGTGGGGCAGGCTTGATGGACCAGCTGGTCTTTTCCTACCCGTCAATTTCGTATATGTTCTTATAGAGGGGGTTTTTGGAAACATTGGCAGAGGTTTTCCTTACCTCGGCGGATCCAGTGTTCTACAGCATTGAGGTGCTGCAAACATTGACAATGACTGCACAGAGGTGCAGGGCTGCACCCTGGTTCTCCCATGACTCCCTCCATATGCTTATGGAGGGAGTCACAGCACGCAGGGAGGTCCTCTTCCCTTCCCATGGGCGGAAGACTCCCCAGGAGACCAACACAGCCTGGTTACACATTGCAGAAGAGGTCACAAGCAGGGATGTGGTCAGGAGGACCTGGGTGCAGTGGCGCAAACCTTTCAATTATCTCATTAGATCACGAAACGTTAGTGCAAAGCTACACTCACCTTCATCCTGCTGTGCCCCTCATCACATCCCCATCACTCTGCCTTCCCTACCCTACCCCTGCACATCTTTACTCACACCAACTTATCTTGCACTTCCACCCATCCCTCTCTATCTACATTATCACATCCCCATCTCACTAGCAACCCCTCACACTCACCCTCATCCTAGTGCCATCATACCAACCAACAACACACAAGGGTAGTCACTTGGGTGTTTTATCCAATGTTCATGTAAAGTTTCTGTTAATGTGCTGTCAAACATTGAAACCTTTATTTTTAACACTTTGCGTTCTTGGACAGATTTGTGTGCACCTTTGGAAGTGGCTTAGTGAGTTGTAGTGAATGGTGAGACATAACGGTACCCCCCCCCGCCACAGTGGTGGTGAATGTGAAAGGAATGGCTTGTGCATTGTAGGGATGCTTTATGGTGTTGGCGTGGGGTGGTACCAGCCTGGCGCATTATGTGGAGTAAATCTGGCCATGGTGAGGGCATCCCTGGCCTCCCAGGCAGCAATGTCCTCGGGTGCTGATGTCCTCTGTCCTGTGAAGCATCAGGTGATTGCGGAGAAGGTTGGTGTCGTTGTTGGTGCTGCTGGTGTGCCTGGTGCTGCTGGTGTTGGGATTCTGAAGACCAAGGTGAATACAAAGGGCACCCATGTTGATGGAATAGATGGCAGGTGAAGTAGAGATGACAGAAGCATTCTGTCAATGGTGAGAGAGTTCTTGCAATGAGGTAAGAGTGGATGTAGAGTGGAAAGCCTGCAGAATCTGTGCTGGAAATGGACTGAGAAACAGCTTGTGGCTGAGGAAAGTGATGATCTGTCAGGTGGGAGCTTTTACTGTACATTTGAAGCTGTCAAGTAATCAGCTGGAACAATGGCTATTGAACTCCCACTTCAGGTTGACAGTCGTGGTCCCCGAACAGCGTGGTTCCCGTGGCCATGAAGTAAAAAGTGAAAAGGTAAGCTAAAAAAGTCTGTTAATGATTGTCAACTAGATGCTAATGAGTTTAATTGGGTCGCCCGCCGCTGCCTGTTGGGTCTACTCAGCAATGACAGACCCGACATTGAGAAAGGTGCGTTGCGGCAGGGTTCTAACCCGCTGTCAAAAAAAAATCAAATTTCCCACCCGACCCGCCACCGATCCTGCCCGCTGACCCCTCGGAAAATTTCGGCCAGGGTGTTTGCAAGATCAGTCAGGTTTCTTAAAGGGAAAGCGGTGAGGGCTTTTGCTGAATTGAAGAGATTAGAAATGTTGGAGAATAGTTTAAAGCCATCTTGTCTAAGTCAAGTAAGACGAATCATTAATTTGGGCTAGCATGCCGTGTTCTTTATTTTGTATTATTAAATGAAAATAAATTGTGTAGATTGAGTGAGTGAGTCCAGTCACAACGGCTATTCTGTATGTTCACCTTACTTAAGGAATTGTATGTGACCTCAGCTCCCCGAGTGCATGCTCAGTCTGCCTTTAGAGAGGGTGACTAAAGTACACTTCCAAAAGACACAAATATCCAGTCCGGGTCACAAGGAGATGCTAATATGTCCTGGGGCTTCTCTATCATAGAAGTAGATACAATAGGTCAATGTTAGTTAACTTCCATAAAAGTAAGTTGAGTTATGTAAATGACGGACACCATCAAACCGCAGAAGGTATTTGCAGCAACCCCTAATTTGTAACATCCTATTTTTATTGTGATAAATCTCAGCTACCCAGACCCTGTTACCACAATCACAATTGCCTACCCAGTTTCTGTATTCACTGTGATAAATTTTACCTAGCCAACTTTTATTTTTATCATAATCACTCTAGTCCTCGTTTATTCTAATAATTTTTTAAAAAATTTATTTATTCACAGGATGCGGCCGTCGCTGGCATTTATTGCCCAATTGCCCTTGAGATGGTAATGGTGAGCCACCTTCTTGTACCGCTGCAGTCCTTGTGGTGAAGGTACTCCCACATTGTCGTAGTGGTTTGGTACAACTGACTGGCTTGCTCGGCCATTTCAGAGGGCAGTTAAGAGTCAACCACATTGCTGTGGGTCTGGAGTCAGAGAGGTCAGACCAGGTAAGGATGGCAGGTTTCCTTCCCTGAAGGACATTAGTGAACCAGTTAGGTTTTTATGACAATCTGGTCACCATTACTGATACTAGCTTTTTTTAAATTCCAGATTTATTTAACTAGCTGCAGTGGTGGGATTTGAACTCATATCTCTGGATTATTAGCCCAGGCCTCTGGATTACTAGTCCAGTAACATAACCACTACACTACTGTACCCTCAGACCTCACCTACTGAGTCCATTTTTAAAACTATAATAAAACTCACCAAGCTGAACAACCACTTTACCCTGAATAAACAGCAACATATATTATCGTATCAAGTTAATAGACTCGTTTAATTCCTGTTTTTGTGGTAACAGTGGTTGTCAGGGTTGACATCAACCATCCGTGTTCATAGGTCACTGACGTGTTCCAATAACGGAAAAATAATTAGTGATATAATTACAGTAAATTTTTCTTAATAATGTGCAGTCAATTGCCAATAATACAAAGCCTGTAGTAAAAATATTTGCCATCCAGGCTCCTCTTACCTGAAGGAGGTATTCTAATTTTAAGCAGCATTTGTGCAGATTGGTACTATCATCAGTGATTGGCTCACCATTTTCCTTGTGTTCTCGATTTAATTCTGAAATTGCATCTACAAAAGCAATATATTCCACATTATCCCAAAATTTCATCTAATATGTTAATATTAATACTCATGTATTAACATTATTAATGAGTTGAACATCCATCAGTTCTAATCAGAACATCGTCCCCATACTTGCCCTCATTTTCTGCACTGCATCCTCACCATCAGTTGCTAAGCCATAACTGTCTTCACGAGCCCGACATGGCATTTTTGCCAAAAGACACGGCTTTCTTTTACATGACGACAAACAACGGCCCTGCTATTGCATGAGGTGAGTTGTGCTGCATTTACACACCAATGAGACACGAGTTGGGCATGATCACTCTGCAGAGCACTTTGCACGAGAATTTCGTGGGTCAGCTTATTTGCATATTAATTGGCGTCATCATAGATGTACATCCTGTGTAAAACGTGAATAATATACTGGGATGCTTGGAAATTAGCGTGCTGCTTTTACAAAAACGCAGTTCTGGCTGAAGACTGCAGCAGTAGGCGACGGAGCAGCAGGTGAGTAGCAAAGTACTCCGCTCACTCAGTTCACTGTCAGTCAGTCTGGATGTCTTGAGTGTTTGTGTGCCATTTTCAAGAATGTGTACTGTAGAAGCAACTGGTAGATGCAGCCAGAGAAGGGATAAGGGCATAAAAAAAAAGAGCCTACATATTCAATGAGTCAGACCTGCAAATCCTCCTCAATAAAATAGAGCAGAGGAGAGACAGATTGTTGGGTGTCTAAAAAATGTTTTATGTGCCTTATGGAGGGAGGTGGCACTGGCACGGTGCGCCAACTCTCTTACCCTCCCACCCCCAGGACTGCCGATCAGTAAGCCAGAGAATGATGATACAGCAGTTCTTTTTTTTCCATTCATTCACGGGATCTGGGCATCGCTGGCAAGGCCAGCATTTATTGTCCATCCCTAATTGCCCTTGAGAAGGTGGTGGTGAGCCGCCTTCTTGAACCGTTGCAGTCTGTGTGGTGAAGGTACTCCCGCAGTGCTGTTAGGGAGGGAGTTCCAGGATTTTGACCCAGCGACGATGAAGGAACGGTGATGGTGTTCCCATGCACCTGCTGCCCTTGTCCTTCTAGGTGTAAGAGGTTGCGGGTTTGGGAGGTGCTGCCGAAGAAGCCTTGGCGAGTTGCTGCAGTGCATCTTGTAGATGGTACACACTGCAGCCACGGTACGCCGGTGGTGGAGGGAGTGAATGTTTAAGGTGATGGATGGGGTGCCAATCAAGTGGGCTGCTTTGTGCTGGATGGTGTCGAGCTTCTTGAGTGTTGTTGGAGCTGCACTCATCCAGGCAAGTAGAGAGTATTCCATCACACTCCTGACTTGTGCCTTGTAGATGGTGGAAAGGCTTTGGGGAGTCAGGAGGTGAGTCGCCGCAGAATACCCAGCCTCTGACCTGCTCTTGTTGCCACCGTGTGTGTGTGGCTGGTCCAGTTAGGTTTCTGGTCAATGGTGACCCCCCAGGATGTTGATGGTGTGAGATTTGGCGATGGTAATGCCGTTGAATGTCAAGGGGAAATGGTTAGACTCTCACTTATTGCAGATCGTCATTGCCTGGCGCACTTGTGTGGCACGAATGTTACTTGCCACTTATCTGCCCAAGCCTGAATGTCAACCAGGTCTTGCTGCAGGCGGGCATGGACTGCTTCATTATCTGAGGAGTTGCGAATGGCACTGAACACTGTGCAATCATCAGCGAACATCCCCACTTCTGACCTTATGATGGAGGGAAGGTCATTGATGAGGCAGCTGAATATGGTCTGGCCTAGGACACTGCCTTGAGGAACTCCTGCAGTGATGTCCTGGTGCTGTGATGATTGACATCCAACCACCACAACCATCTTCCTTTGTGCGAGGTATGACTCCAGCCATGCTCCAGCTCAATGACCTGACGAGGGCAGGCAAGGCACCTCCTCCTTGGGCACTAGCACACACTTCGCCCTCAAAAATTAAAGACTGCACAACTAACCCTTTACAATGCACTCTGCTTAGGAGAGCACTAACATAAGATCTTACAGCATGGGTACCCATCTCCCCTAACAGTAATTACTTGCATGCCCAACCTTATAAAACCTTCCTCCACTTTATCAGGCTGATACCAACCAATCTCTTACTTTAACTGCCCTATGCCACCCTGACAACACTCAATTGCCAGCTTCACATAAACACCATAAAACTACAAGCTTCTACCCGTTTCTCTGTCTATTTAATCCCAAGGGAGTAATGCTCACCCATTCTCAGCTTGTATTTCCCTTTTCTGAAAATCCAAAACAGTAACAGACAGAGGGGGAGGGTTGTGTTTCAAACCACACATGCGATTCAGTACCATGATCACTTACTTCCACCTCTGCAGCATTGTTCATCTCCAGCTCTACTTTACCTCCACAGCTGCCAAAACCCATATCCACCCTTGTGTCAGCTTTAGACTGGTAGTGCAATACAGGCGATAGTGAATTGTCAGCCCATTTTACACTCTACACGATTTTCTTTTCCATCGAGTTCCAATCACCTGATTTGTATGACCACCCAAGACGAATTTCACCCCCAATTTCTCCAGCATCTTTCTTACTAGCCACACATCCTCCACCCTCCATAAACTCCAAATCCTTCAAAATCCAGCCACCCCTATTCTCTTGTTCTAGAATCTAGCTCGATACCAATTAGCTCTTTTAATTGCTTCGCCAGATTGTACAGACATTCCCTTTCTAAGTTTCCCTCTGCTACTTCAATTCCATTCAATGTATACTTAGATGCATTCTTCAATCAATGCACATACTTCACATTCATTAGTGTTATAGCTGTGGAGAGCAGGACACTTCATTAACATATTTAAATCAGGCTCTCAGAGGAGTCAGAAACTCGGCAGAAAGGGATTTGGGAGCTGCCGGGTCCAGAAGGCAAGTGCCTTTTTCAGCACTCCTTGTGGGCCAGGATCAGCAGGAGTGGTTCCCCCCCTCCACCTCTCAAAGAAGCTTTTGGCCTCCCCTCTGCCGATCATAGCCTCTCACCCCCTCCCAATCGCCGACCTCCCCCTACCCCCCAATGCCCTCTCTTCCCCCCCCCCCCCAACCTCGATGTTCTACCTTCCCCCCTCAAGCCACGATTGTCCACCTTCCTTCCTCTCCCGATTGCCGGGATGCGTCCCCAAGCTGCGGTCTCCTGCCACTGGTTCTCCCTCCTGGCTGCCATCCGGGCTGTCAATTTGGCCAGCTGTCAGGCGGAAAATTTCTCAGCCTCTCCCGCACCCTCCCCGCAAATATCGGGGATCTGGAGAGCTCAAGACAATCGATAAAGCAAGATCAAGAGGTTACAGAGACAATCCCTCAGTACTCTGAGTTCCCGGCTGTAGCCACGCCAGATCGAGGCCACAGTTTCTCCCTGCTGGGGGTGTGGGTTACGAAGATTGGATGGGGTATTGTAACAGCGTCACTGCTGTGAGCCTTCTGGTGACTGGTGAAGGAGGATCTGCAGACACCCTCTGGAAGCTGCCTGCCTGCTTACTCAACAGCAGAGGTGCAAGACCCACTGATAGCTTCAAGAAAAACGGAACATGTGTCCTTCATTGAGCGATAAATATCACCAACAAAATTGATCTACCTATTGATATATAATACACACACATGGGAAAAGCGCTATGTCGAGAGCAAGTTTAGCAATCGTTACCTTTTAGGTCTCGGATTATCCTTTCGATCTGACTCTCTCCAACAGACACCGCCATCATTGTGGTTTCTACTCAAATAGTCTATCACCTGCTTGATTAAAAATACTTTATTTATTGCATGTTAAAAGAAAATATAGTCATAATCTCAGTACAACAAACTGCAGAGTAAAAGATCTGAATGCAATGCTATCTGCTGCAAGGTAAACTGCATATTTCTAACACATATTACTGACATGTAGCGTGTCTTACATCCAACACAAGAAATTAGTAGGAACAGTGACTCACATAGCCATAGGATATTCTCCTTATTCTGAAATGTAGAAACAAATAAAAATAATGGAAGGTGGTAATTACGTAAGTGGATGATAAACTAGTCAATATTTGAAGACATGGGAAGATCATAATAAAGGCAAATAAATGTAAATTTCTTCCTCATTTGCTCATTCCCACTGTAAATTAGGATAATACCATGGTAGTGGCAAAAACAAAAGGTTCTGTGACCCACAAATTAATACTATGGCCCAATTTAAGGACCAATATGCCTACAAAAAAAAATCCTTAGCAGATAAATAAGCTGGCAGTAGCAAAGGGTAATTCAGTAGATGCAATATATTTGGATTTTCAAAAGGCCTTCGATATAGCAGACTCATTACTAAAGTCAGAGCATGTGGAGTCTGGAAACAAGTTGCAGAATGGATAGCAAGCTGGCTACAAAACAGAAAACAGAGAGTAGGGGTTAAAGGTATTTACTCAGACTGGCAGACAGTGGGAATTGATGTTCCACAGGGATCAGTGCTGGGACCACTCTTGTTCACCATTTACATAAACGATTTGGACTCGGGAATTGGAAGTACAATTTCAAAAATTGCAAACGTCACTAAATTGGGGGGTATAGTTAATACCGAGGAAGACTGCGACAAAATACAAGAAAACGTTAGTAAACTTGCAGAATTAGCGTTTAAATAGCAAATGAATTTCATAGGCAAGTGTGAGGTAGTGCATTTTGGTGGGAGAAATAAGGAAGCCACATACTCCTTGGAAAATGAGAGTTTGACTGGGGTAGAGGAGCAAAGGCATCTAGGGATACAGATTCACAATCATTAAAAGTAGCAACTCAGGTTAACAAAGGCCATAAATTAATGCAAACAAAGCAATGGGGTTCATTTCTAGAAGGATAGAATTGAAAAGCAGAGAAGTTATGTTAAACTTGTATAGAACCTTGGTTAGACCATACTTAGAGTGCTGTGCACAGTTCTGGTCTCCATATTACAAATTGAGGAACTGAAGAAAGTGCAAAAAGGACCAGAACTGAGAGGTTATAACCATCAGGAAAGACTTAACATGCTGGGGCTCTTTTTCTCTAGCAAAGAGAAGGCTGGAGGATGACTTGATAGGTCTTTTAAAATTACAAAGGGGTTTGGTAGGGTAGACAGAGGCGTTTCCACTTGTGGAGAGTCCAAAATTAGGGGTCCTAAATATAAGAGTCACTAATAAAGTCAATACAGAACTCAGGAGAATCTTCTTATCCAGAGAGTGGTTAGAATGTGGAACTTGATACCACACGGAGTAGTTGAGGCGAATAACAAAGCTGCATTTAAGGGGAAGCTAGATAATTACATGAGGGAGAAAGGAATAGAAGAATATGTTGATAGGGTGAGATGAAGAGGGGCGAGAGGAGGCGTGTGTGGTGTGTAAACACCAGCATAGACCAGTTGGGCCAATTAGCCTGTTTCTGTGCTGTAAATTCTATATAATTCTATGTGTTGTGTCTGTGTTTAGCAAAGGCTCATGCATATGTACACAAATCTTGGAAGGTGGCTGGACCAGTTGTTAAGGCTATTAAAAACACATAGGAGGATCATCAGATTTATAAATAGAGGCACAGAATACAAAAGTAAGATAGTTATGCTAAACCTTTAAAAAACCACTAGTTAGGTCTGAGCTAGAGTATTGTATCCAATTCTGGGCACCATACTTTAGGAAGGATATCAAGGCCTTGGAGAGGGAGCAGAGGACATTTACTAGAATGGTACCAGGGATGTGGGACTTCAGATATGTGGAGAGACTAGAGAAGCTGGGATTGTTCACTACACAGCAGAGAACAATCTCTTGTGCATCCCCCACTTCCTTCTCACCACAACTGGCAGCCCTGCCTACAGCGATCTAGACCCCAAGCGCTGGAATTCCTTACAAAAAAAATCTTTCCACCTCTGCTGAAAGCCCACCTCTTTGACCAAGCATTTGGCCCCCTTAGCTAAACAGCTCCTTCTTTGGCTCAGTGTCAAATTTTGTCTGATAACGCATCTGTGAAGCAGCTGGAGTCATTTTACTACATTAAGAGACAAAATATAAGATGAAAGTTGTTGCTGTTGTTGAGAAGGTTAAGGGGAGATTTAATAGAGGTGTTCAAAATTATGAAGGGTTTTGATAAGAGTAGTTAGGGAGAAACCGTTTCCACTAGCAGGAGAGTTGATAACTAAAGGACACAGATTCAAGATAATTGGTAAAATAACCAGGGGCTGAGAGGAGGAGAAATTCTCTTACACAGCGAGTTATGATGATCTGGACTGCACTGGGTGGTGGAAGCAGATTCAATGGTAAACTTTCAAAAGGGTATGGTTGAAAAGGAAAACAAATTGCAGGGCTATGGGCAAAGAGCAGGGGAGTGGGACTAATTGGATAGAACCTTTCAAAGAGCCGGCATAGACAGGATGGGCCGAATGGCGTCCTTCTGTGCTGTTATGATGCTGGTCACCAGGATCCTGAGCGGGTGATCAGGCTCCCTAAACCCCTGCCTCAACACAGGCCCACCCACCACAGGCTGCAGCTAGCCCGGTACTTACACCAAGCGCACAGGCCACACTTGCCTGGCAGCTCTTCATTTCACAGCAAAGATGCCGAGCGTCAACCTAGGGGGCGAGGGTGGGAAGAGACAACAGGAGTCGTTAAGTGCGCTGATCGGAGACCGGCGCCATCAAGATGGCGGCAGGTACCCCCCACCCAAGTCCATCACTCACCGCCTCATCCCCGCACTGGGCCGCGCACCAACTTGAACCAGCACGCGCGACGCAAGTGAGCGACGTGCGAGCCGGCCAATCAGCGCGGGCCTCCGGGTCAATTGAACCAATAGTCAGCCGAGAGGGGCGGGATTCTTCGATCAAGTTCGTGTGCGGAGCAATGTCAACAATGGGCTGTCAGCTGACTGCTCAGTGGACAGCAATGTTGCTGCAGCCACATGACAGCCGGAGCCTGACTCAGCCTGTCAATCACAGGGCTATGATCCCAATCAGATAGGCCTAAGGGAGCAGAGCGGCCTGATTTTGGCCTGTGTTTGTCTCCATATCTTATTAAAAACCTGAAGTTTGCATGCACTTCCCGCTGTTATTTTTTAAAAAGAAAAAGAAATTTGCATTTATATAGCGCCTTTCACGACCACTGGACGTCCCAAAGCATTTTACAGCCAATTAAGTACTTTTTTGAAGTGTAGTCACTGGCAGAACGTAGGAAGCATGGCAGCCAATTTGCGCACAGCAAGCTCCCACAAACAGCAATGTGATAACGACCAAATAATCTGTTTTAATCATGTTGATTGAGGGATAAATATTGGCAAGGACACCAGGGATAACTTCCCTGCTCTTCTTCGAAATAGTGCCACGGATCTTTTATGTCTACCTGAGAGAGCAGACGGGGCTTCGGTTTAACGTCTCATCCGAAAGACAGCACCTCCGACAGTGCAGCACTCCCTCAGTATTGCACTGGAGTGTCAGCCTAGATGTTTGTGCTTAAGTCTCTGGAGTGGGACTTGAACCTACAATCTCCTGACATTTTTTTTGCATTAGATTTGCAAGGGAGGTAATTCCAGAGCTTGGGACCTAGACAGATGTAGGCACAGACGTCGATGGTGGAACGAAGGAAAGCAGGGATGCACAAGAGGCCAGAATTAGACGGATGCAGTGTACTTTACCTTGCCAATCCCAATTCCAACTCATCACTACTCTACATTCTTACTCTCCTGTTCTCAACACAGGCTTGGATCCCCCTTGAATAAACCTTCTCACCCACTGTGCCCATTTATTCCCTGCTGTCTACCCTGACCCCTGCCGCGCCCACTAGCCCCCTTAGGGTATGGACCCTCGACCATATGGACCGCATACTTGGCTTTGCTCCAATATTCTCCCCTCCTGGCCCAAAGGCTTGTGCATTCTGATGTGCCTGAAGTACAGTGGCCATGATTGTGGCCCAAGCACTGTTTTTATTCACTACCACTCCCAGGGCTAATTTAACTTTCGGGGTCAACTTTGTAAAGAACATCTTATATCCCTTCTGATTGCGATGATTGGTCCCTACCAGGGCCAGCGGCTGGTACATAACGTATAGCTCGTGTCATCTTTGCTGGAATGCCTGTGGGTGCTCCTGCTGCCCCCTGTTCACATCTACCGATTGCACTATAAACATCTGTCTGACCGATTCCCAGCAATGCAAGAATGGCATCCTTTGTGCCTTGGGAGTTAGTGACGGCAGTAAAGACCGCTGCTTCCAACCGTGCCTTGAGGTCCGGACTCAAACCAGACAACACAGTATGCGCTAAGATCTGGATCGTCACCTTCAAGATGACCCTGGCTGGAGACACCGAACGTCTGAGCGAGCTCTACTGGGTCCCTCCCATCTCTAATCTCTTGCTCCATCGCCCGCTGTTCCGTGTGAGTGATCGGGAGATCCTCCTGATAATGACTTGTTGCTTGACCTGCCTGTCCGATACACCACCTCTACCTATTTCTGTGCTCCCTTAGGAGGACCACCATCATCATTGTCATCCTGGTACTGATACGCCGCATTATCCAACGCTCCCCAATCAGTCTCACCACCTAGAAACCCACAACTTCCTCGGGTTACTGCCTCTGCCATAGCCATTCTCCACCTCAACTGACTACTGAGCCTTTCTATTTGCACCCGGCACTGTCGATGGCCAGGTTTACCCATTTCCTTATACCTTTCTGACTCTTCCCTCAGCGCCTCTCTTGCATCTTCTAACTGCTGTTTTAACTCTTCTACTTCCCTTTTCAGCTTCTTTCACTCGTACTCCTGTGCAGCCAGCCCTGACCATAGGGCAGCTGCTAAATTCACCAATAGTGTTTGGTTTCCTAACATAGCACTTAACTCAATGATTCGCAAGTGAAAGCTCTCAATTGACTGCTGCAGTTCCCCTTTCTCGCATCCCCTCTGGCACTTACGCTCTACCAATTCCACCTTAAAATTTTTTCATCCCTATCTTTCAACTGCGCAGGACCACAAAGCATATCTTTACATATGTCTTGCTTGCTCGCCTGGCTTTATTTTCTTAGTCCCGACCTGTTCGCGTATCCAGGCACACGCCTCCTTGTATAGTTCATCCGCTTTAGACATTGCCAGGAACAGCGCCTTACCTGGCTTTACTACTCTATGTTAGACTTTCTCCTCCTATTGGTGGATCCAGTCGGATTCCCCTTTCTTACCTATGCTGCTTAATTGTCGGAGGCTAACGCACTGCCCTAACTCCAAGTCTACTAAACTAGTTTCTTCCCCCAGGAGTTAGGTTATGAACCTGAAGGGATTGTGATACGGCTATTTTGTCTTGTTATTTGCCAAGTCCTGCCGTCGGTCGCCAATTGTTACAGGATTCCCTCATGTCAAGGACGCTTGGCTCTAATTTACCCTGTCAATGATTTGGCTTGGCAATCCCAATTGGGTATAACAAGGCTTTATTTTAACATTAGCAGAATCAATCATACACACACTATTCACCGGTGGGCACCGCAGGGACTGGAGTGCATAATCACCCCCGACAATCAAATTTTAATTGAATTTGTTAAGTTTCATTTAATGTTTTTTTAAGTTACAGTTTATTTGTTTATGGTCCATACAAAAGAGTAGACACAGTATTCAAGCAACAATTAACAGAATCAAGGTTGGTGCTACCAAGCCTCTGGACAGCAATGCAATGTGGTTGGTCTTGTTCAAATCTGCTGTGTTTTGTTCAGTATGCTCTCTTTCATCAAACTCCAAACCATCGTCAACACCTTCACCGAAGCGTACGAGAGCATGGGCCTTACACTAAACATCCGTAAGACAATGGTCCTCTACCAACCTGCCCCCGCCACACAATACTGCCCCCTGATTATAAAAATCCACGACAAGGCCTTGGACAATATAGACCACTTTCCATACCTCGGGAGCCTACTGTCAACAAGGTTAGATGTCGATGATGAAGTCCAACACCGCCTTCAGTGTGCCAGTGCAGCCTTCGGTCGCCTGAGGAAGAGAGTGTTTGAAGACCAGGACCTCAAACCCGGCACTAAGCTCATGGTCTACAGAGCAGCAGTGATACCCGCCCTGCTGTATGCCTCAGAGACATGGACCATGTACAGTAGGCACCTCAAAGCACTGGAGAGGTACCACCAATGCTGCCTCCGCAAGATCCTGCAAATCCATTGGCAGGATAGGCGCACCAACGTCCGTGTTCTTGCTCAGGCCAACATCCCCAGCATCGAAGCTTTGACCACGCTTGATCAGCTCCGATGGACGGGTCACATCGTCCGCATGCCCGATACGAGACTCCCAAAACAAGCATTCTACTCGGAGCTCCGGCACAGCAAGAGAGCTCCAGGTGGGCAAAGGAAACGCTTCAAAGACACCCTCAAAGCCTCCTTGAAAAAGTGCAACATCCCCACTGACACCTGGGAATCCCTGGCCCAAGACCGCACAAAGTGGAGAAGAAGCATCCGAGAAGGCGCCGAACACCTCGAGTCTCTTTGCCGGGAGCAAGCGGAAGCCAAGCGCAGGCAGTGCAAGGAGCGCACGTCAACCCAAGCACCCGACCCACCCGCCCATTCAACCAATGTCTGCCCCACCTGTGACAGAGACTGTAGGTCCCACATTGGATTCATCAGTCACCTGAGAACTCATTTTTAATGTGGAAGCAAGTCATCCTCGGTTCTGAGGGACTGCCTAAGAAGAAGATGCTCTCTTTCATTTCTACCCCTGTCCTTTTGGCTCCGTGGTGCATGCATATTCTTGCATCAGCCGAAACTCAATGGCTCCACTCTGTCTACTCTTTCAGGTGGGGTGATTGACCAAATCGACTGTAAAACATTAAAACATTAATTAAAACTTAACAAATTAAATTAGAATTTTGTTGGCCGGGGTGATGATGCACTCCAGTCCCTGCGGTGCCCACCGGTCGCGGAAGGCCTCAAGCGTGCCGGCGGACACTGCGTGCTCCATCTCCAGGGCCACCCGGGTGCGAACATAGCCGCGGAAGAGAGGCAGGCAATCGGGCCGAACGACCCCCTCGATCGCCCGCTGCCTGGACCTGTTAATGGCTATTTTCGCCAGGCCCAGGAGCAGTCCCACGAGGAGGTCTGCCGATCTGCCTGCTCCCCTCTGCACCGGGTGACCAAAGATCAGGTGCGTGGGACTCCACTCTGTCTAGTTTCAACCAGTATTCTCTTAAACAGACCACGGTGTCCTTGTTTGCCTGGAATTAGGTGTGCTCTTTTGGTGCGATCAATAAACTGTAACTTAACAAAAATACATCAAATGAAACTTAACAAATTAAATTAAAATTTGGTTTCCGGGGGTGATGATGCACTCCAGTCCCTCCGGCGTCCACCGGTCGCGGAAGGCCTTGAGCGCACCGGCGGACACCGCGTGCTCCATCTCCAGGGCCACCTAGGCGCGAATGAGGCTGCGGAAGAGAGGCAGACACTCAGGCCGAACGACCCCCTCGACCGCCCGCTGCCTGGACCAGTTAATGGCCACTTCGGCCAGGCCCAGGAGCAGTCCCATGAGGAGCTCCCTCGACCTGCCCGCTCCCCCCTACCCCGCACCGGGTGACTGAAGATCAGGACCGTGGGGAATTAGGTGTGACTTCCCCCTAATCAATTGTCAAAGTGTGCAATTGATAAGTTGTTAACAAATTTAAGGCCATCGAAGGCCATCTAACAGTTCGCAAGGTATCATACACCTCCTGATTGGCTCCACTCTGTCTAGCTTCAATCATCTAACTAGTTAATGAGGTTATGTAGCATCACCAGCTCTGCCCAAACTGCCCCTTGCTCCTCTTCCTCATCTACAATCTATCCCTATACATGTGCCGCTACCTCCTGCCACACACCCAACCCACTCTTCTGGCCATCCAATGATCATCTCGGGGAAAGAGCATAGCCCTCCTCTGGCACACTGCTTCTAAATAAATCTCTATGGGCCCATCTGAAAAAGCTGCCCTATTACCCTCACAATTGACAGGGCGAAAGGTTCACAGTTGCACTTTAGTTCCCTTTGGCCACTAATACTGCAATTCCCCTTTAAATTATTGCAGGCCTTTCAGGCTAGTCGATTGTGTTGTGTATGTACCTTTAAGAGAGAACTGCTTTTATACTGTAGTACCGGCAGTGACCACACCTGTATATAAAGCCGTAGCAGGCTTCTGTACTTTCAGTTCCAGCATACCCTCTGTTCAGTAAACACCTCTTATCATTCTCCTGCAGTCCGTGTGATATTGATACGCGGACACTACACTGGCGACGAGCAGGTTCAAACTCACTTGCAGTGCTGCATCACCTCACGGGGATCCATCCCTGAAAAGAAGCTTCTTGGAGGTCGAAGTCAGAGCAATGGGCGTCGACCGCGGGCAACCGCTCAGTGATCCATCGGAGTTCAGAGAATCGCAGGGGAGGCTATGGAGAGCTGGGCTTGGCTCCCCAGTCAAGGTGTTCCAGCAAATCGTGCTGGTAGCAGGTAGTGCGCTGACCCTTCCGGACTGCGGCGGGCTTGAGCTCGATCGAGCGGCTCTGCAAAGGGGCCGTGCAACGTCGTCGGGAAGGAACAGAGAGAGAGAGGGTGGAGCGCACAGGGCGCGGTCGGTGCTCAAGAGCCGGGCAGCGTTAGAGAAAATAAAACGAGGGGAAGGAAAAGAGAGACGCGCCGAAGCCGTGGGGCGCCGCCATTACGCTTTAGAATGCTAGGAGCAGCATTGGCAGCAAGGGGAAGAAGGAAAAGTGCGGGAGGCGCCATTTTATTCCATTGGGGAAGAAGAAAAAGCGTGGGAGGCGCCATTTTAAATCACCCAAGATGCCGAAAAGTGGCAGTATCACTGCTTTCGACAACGATGTAGAAGACTGGACCACGTATGTGGAAAGAATTGAAGTGTACTGCAAGGCAAATGAGGTGGCCGATGGAAAGAAGGCGTCGGTATTATTAAATTTGATGGGCACGAGAATGTACGGCCTATTGCGGAATTTAATTACCCCAGCTAAACCAATGGAGAAAAGCTTTGAAGAGATTGTCAATATCTTACAGGAACATCTAAATCCTACACCACTGCTGATAGCAGAAAGGTTCAAGCTCCACAAAAGAAACCAGCACAAAGATGAGAGCAATGCTGACTATCTTACGGAACTACGCAAGTTATCGAAGCACTGCCAGTTCGGAGCACGACTGGCAGATACCTTAAGGGATAAGTTTGTCTGCGGGCTCCAGAGTGAAGGAACCCAGAAACGACTACTTTCGGAAAAGGACCTGACGCTAGAAAAGGCTTTCAGCGTGGCAGTATCCTATGAAGCAGCAGCAAGGGGAGCTGCGGAAATACAACAGAAACCACAAGAATATAGCACCAACGAAATGGCATATGGAGCAGAAAAGTGCTATCGCTGCGGCAGAACAACCCATGATCAGAAGGACTGCTGGTTTAAGGACAAAGTATGCAGGCAATGTGGAAAAGTGGGACACATAGCAAGAGTCTGCAGGTCGGGAAAGAAAACCAACACTAAAAGAACTACTAAGGAAAAGTACAAGAAAGTAAAAAAAATGACAGACAGTAGTTCAGAAGATCAGGAGAGTGATAATGACTCCGGGAGCAGGAGACTAAGTTGTCTAAAGTTATACAACGTGATCGCAAAGGAGGATCACCGAACCATTTGGGTCACCCTCATGATAGCAGGGTCCCAAGTAAAGATGGAATTGGACACAGGATCAGCCCTAACTGTTATGAATCGACGAGACTATGAGCGGCTATTCTCACACATACCCTTGAAGGACACGTCCATTGTATTGAAGACATATTCGGGGCAAAAAGTCTACCCCAGAGGAAAAATAAGGGTGCCAGTTAAATACAATGGCAAGGAAACACAGAAACTGTATCTATATATACTACAAGATGGAGGACCACCATTATTGGGACGTGAATGGATCCGAAAAATACAATTGGATTGGCATTCCATTCAGGCGCTAACTGTGGCTGACAAAAAGGATGACGACGTCACACCTGGACGACTGTCAAAAATTCTAACTGACGCGAAAGAGGTGTTCCAACAAGGACTTGGGACTCTAAAAGGAGTAACGGCAATGATAAAAATTGAAGATAACGCAAACCCAAAATTTTTTAAGGCCAGACCGGTACCGTACGCGATCCGCCCAGCCGTTGAAGCAGAGCTGGAGAGTCTGGAGCGTTCGGGTGTGCTGTCCAAGGTGGACTGGAGCGAGTGGGCCACACCCATCATTCCTGTAATGAAGAGATAATTGAGCAGCACGCCTGGGGAGCCGAAGAAGGTTCGCATCTGGGGGACTTTAAGGTAACTGTGAACCCAGTCCTGCACACAGTACAATATCCACTTCCATGGATAGAAGATATTTTCGCCTCACTATCTGGAGGGAAACGCTTTACGAAGATTGATCTGGCCCAAGCGTATCTACAAATGGAGGTGGAAGAAGCATCTAGAAAATACCTCACGATAAACACTCACAAAGGTCTTTACCAGTACAACTGACTGGTATTCGGGGTAGCATCAGCCCCGGCTATTTGGCAGAGGGCAATGGAACAAGTCCTGCAAGGGATCCCGGGGACCCAGTGTTATTTGGACGACATCCTGGTTACGGGCGAAAATGACAGTGAACACCTTGCCAACCTGGAGCAGGTGCTCACTAGATTACAAGAATATGGGCTACGAGCCAACCACCCCAAATGCGAGTTTTTCAGGAGACAAATCTCGTATTGTGGCCACATGATTGATGAGGAGGGGTTACATAAGTCCCCAGACACGATTGAGGCGGTAGTCAAGGCTCCAGCACCAGAAAATGTGTCGCAACTGAGGTCGTTCCTCGGGTTGGTGAACTACTACCATAAGTTCTTGCCGAATTTATCTACAATTCTGCACCCACTGAACGCCCTGCTGCAAACTGGAGTAGCATGGAAATGGAGTGATGAGTGTAAGCGTGCCTTTCAGAAATGTAAATGCCTAATCACTTCAAAAGAAGTATTGGCCCACTACAATCCAACACTACCGATTCGGTTGGCATGTGATGCGTCCCCCTACGGCATTGGAGCGGTGCAAATTCCTTGACGGTTCAGAGAGGCCAATAGCCTTTGCGTCACGCTCGTTAACCTCAGCCGAGCGTAACTATGCCCAGATTGACAGGGAGGCCCTCAGCCTGGTGTGGGGGGTGAAGAAGTTCAATCACTATCTGCACAGGCAGAAATTCACCCTACTGACTGATCATCAGCCTCTGGTCTCTATTTTTAACCCAAAGAAGGGCGTTCCGGTGATGACAGCGCAACGGCTGCAAAGATGGTCCCTTTTTCTAGGGGCATATCAATACGACATAGAGTACAAGGGTACGAAACAGCATGGAAACGCTGATGGGCTGTCGCGCCTACCGTTGCCTGCGGTGGAGGAAGCACCTGCAGTGGACCCTGTTGAGATATTCCATTCGACCATAGTCGAATGCCTACCTGTTACAAACTCAAGTATAGAGAAGGAAACCCGAAATGACCCGACACTCTCTCGGGTCTATGATTTGACGGTGAAGGGATGGCCAGCACATGGCGACTCACTGTTGCCAGCATTCTCGCCAAGGAGAGAACAGCTGTCAGTGTGCCGGGGGACCTTGATGTGTGGATCCCGAGTGGTAATTCCACCCAAGTTGAGAGATAGAGTGCTCAATGAGTTTCATGAGGGTCATCTGGGAGGGGTAAAAATGAAGAGCCTAGCCAGGGCGTTTGTGTGGTGGCCGGGAATCGATAAAGAAATCGAGGATATGACCAAGAGAGGCACAGGATGCCAGAAAGTCCAAAACGCTCCACCACAGGCTCCGCTACACCCATGGGAGTGGCCCTCATCTCCATGGCAACGGGTACACATTGATTTTGCTGGTCCATTTATGGACTCAATGTTTCTAATCGCCGTGGATGCACATTCGAAATGGCCAGAGGTCATCAAAATGTCCTCCACCACCACGGAGAAAACTATTGCAGTCCTACGGACCATCTTCGCCAGGAATGGCTTGCCAGAACCGATTTGCTCCGACAATGGACCACAGTTTGTGTCCGAGGATTTCCGGAGGTTTTTGAGGAATAATGGGGTAAAACATTACGGCCTAGAAATTCAATATAGCCACTTTTGGGGCGGTAAAGTCGGGCGGGCGCTAAAGTTAGCGCCCGCCGGAAAGTGGAGGCCACTTCGCCGATATTCAGTAGCTTTGGCCAAGGAGTTTGGGCGAGCGCTGAAACTGGCGTTGCACCCCTATCTTTAGGCGCTAAGCCGGCGGTGCAGAGTGATAACGCCGAGGCCGGGCGCAGCGCAGGTGTGGTCATGTTTTGATTGACAGCAGACACCCTGACGCCGGCCAGCTCTTAAAGGGGGAAGGGTCGACTTGGTCTGCTGCCACGCCCTGGATAGTGGAGCCCTCCAGCTAGGCCTGAACACTGCTGCTGGACCCAAATAGCGCCTGAAGCCATGCAGAAGGCCCGTGAACGAGCGCAGCGCTTCTCAGAGCATGCTTTGAGGGTGCTGCTTAGGGGTTTGGAGAAGAAAAGAGATATCTTGTGCCCGGACAGTGGCAAGAAGGCTCCCAAGAGGCTGTACAGGAGAGCCTGGAGGGAAATCGCCCAGAGGGTCACAGCCAACAGCGATGTCCCCAGGACTGGTAACCAATGCCGCAAGAAGTTCAACGACCTCACACGGTTGGTCAGGGTGAGTACCCTTTCCAGTGTCCTCCTCATCCTTGCATGTGCACCTCACATTATGGGCAAAGGGACCTCAAAGGCCTAATGGCCAGCCCTCCTCCAGCAGCTATGGCACTGGCATGATCATCAGTAGCACTTTCTGCACTTGACACACTGGCCAAGCTATTCGACCATGGGAGGCAGTGCACACAACAACAGGGCACCACACTGGCAAAGCTATTCGACCATGGGAGGCAGTGCACACAACAACAGGACACCACACTGGCCAAGCTATTCGACCATGGGAGGCAGTGCACACAACAACAGGGCACCACACTGGCCAAGCTATTCGACCATGGGAGGCAGTGCACACAACAACAGGGCACCACACTGTACTTAGAGGCCGTCCTTTCTCTTGCAGGCCAAGCTGGCGCAGAATCTGAAGAGCCGGACTGTCACCGGGGGAGGCCGTGACCAGTTCCAGGAGCTCAGTGACCTGGAGGAGCGCGTGGCTCGACTCATGCGTGCCCGGGTGATTGGCCCCATTGCTATTGGAGATGCCGACCCTGTGCTGGGCCCCAATGGTAAGGACATGACCGTTTGGACCTCTCGCGTTCCCCTTGCGCTTCAGATCTACATCCTTTGCCACTGTCCCACCAATGCACATAATGCCACCACTCATGCCTCCCTCGCTGACGCCCTGTCCTCACTCTAAAGCTACTCTTGCGCCTTCCTGCTTTCAGCTGGTGAGGAGGAGGTCCCTGAAGCTGCGAGTGTCAGTCCCTCGGAAGAGGAGGACGAGGAGGAGCAAGAGGAAGGCGGCACATCGGGGGAACCCTCATCCGTCTTGCCTGGAGGAGAGCCAGGGGGAAGTGTTGCAGGGGGCTGCAGCTCCTGTGCCCAGTGGCGTCCAGCCACGCGGGAAGGGTCGGGCAGCACGGCTGCCTTCTCCCCAGAGGGGGGAAGTGTTGCAGGGGAGGGCAGGTGCTGGGCCCAGTGGCGTCCAGCCACGCGGGAAGGGTCGGGCAGCACGGCTGCCTTCTCCCCAGAGGGGGGAAGTGTTGCAGGGGAGGGCAGTTGCTGGGCCCAGTGGCGTCCAGCCACGCGGGAAGGGTCGGCCAGCTCGGCGGCCTTCTCCCCAGAGGGAGAGTCCGGCCTCCACTCCGGAGACGGTCCTCGCCCAGGAGGTGCGCCTCCTTGATCAAATGTCCGCGGATTCGGAGCGGCGCCACACCGAGTTCATGGGGGTTGTGGGACAGTTGCCTCAGGCCATTGAGTCCCTGGCTCATAGTGTGGCCGATTTCGGGGACTCACAGGCCAGGGGTGTCGAACAACTCGCGACAGCACAGGACGCGAGTCGAGAGTTCATGAGTGGTGCCGTGCAGACACTGGCTGGTCTGATGCGGGCACAGACCAGGGCAGTACGGGCACTCACTTCTGCCACACTCGCTGTGTCACGGACGCATCGCCAGGGCACCCGCCGCGCTGCTGCAGCACAGCGGTCTGGCCTTCACCAGATTGCTGCGCTTGCTGCAGTGCCAGCCCGGCCGAGTGCCAGTGTCTCTGGCGACCAGCGAGCGCCTGGCATCAGCCAGCTTGCCCCCATTGCTGCAGCCGCCACTGCCACTCCCCCAGCAAAGCTGCGACGAGCTGCTGGAGAGACTGATGCTGCCCAGCCACAGCTGCAGCAGTCAGCAGCCGGCCCCTCCAGGGCCGGACCTCGTCTAGGCCGACCCCCAAGGGCATCTGCTGTCACGCTTTGTGCCCCTCAGGAGCCTTCCCCCAGCCTTGCAACACCCACAGGGCCCAGGTTGAGGCAGAGCAGCAGGTCGGGCAGGGGCCAGAGAAGCCTGCACAAGGACTCGCCCTCTCGGCACACCAAGTAGAGTGTGTTGCCAAATGTTTTTTTATATGGGGGTGTTTGTGTTCTGTATGGGGGGGGTTTATTTTGGTAAGGTCGAAGATGATGGCAAATGTTTTTTTAGATGGGGGTGTTTGTGTTCTGTATGGGGGGGTTTGTCTTGGTAAGGCCGAGGATGAAGGCCAATTGGATGGACAAGTTTTGTTATTCCTCCCCAGGTTGTGGGAGTGAGATATGTTTTTGACTGTTTTTTGGGGGTCTTGTCTGTTTTTGTGTTTCATGTGGGAAGGGCCCTGAGTTTGTTAAATAAAGCTTTTTCTTTATTCAGCTTGTCCATGTGTCATGTTTCAAGTGGTTGTTGCGTTAACCGGCTGAGGGCTTGCGGAGCGGCTGCATTCAGGTGCGTTCATTGCCACAAGCCATTCCCTGACAGGGGGCCTAGAAGTGTCGTTCAATAAGCCGCCGGCGGACGGCCCTTGGACCTTGTGGCTCCCTCCTGGGCTGGTACTCCTCCTCCTCCTCCTCCTCCTCCTCCTCATGGTCCTCCTGCTCGTCCTCCTGAGGTGGTGGTCCAACGTGAGGTGGCAGTGCCTGAGTCCTGCGGATAGCCAGGTTGTGCAGCATGCAGCAAACGACGACGAACTGGGAGACTCTATCCGGCGAATACTGTAGAGATCCGCCGGAACGATCCAGGCAGCGGAACCGTTGCTTGAGGATGCCAATCGTTTGCTGTATGATGTTCCTTGTGGCTTGATGGCTTTCGTTGTATGCCTCCTCAGCAGGGGTCCTGGGCGCGCGGAGCGGGGTCATGAGCCATGTACACAAAGGGTAGCCCTTGTCCCCGATAAGCCATCCCCTTGGGGGAGGCTGTGCCTGGAACATGTCAGCCACAGTAGTCTGGCGCAGGATAAATGCATCGTGGCTGCTTCCTGGAAAGTGGGCATTGACAGCTAGGATGCGCTGCCTGTGGTCACACACCAGCTGTACATTGAGGGAATGGTAGCCCTTCCGGTTGCGGTAATCCTCGGCATTGTCGATAGGTGCCCGCATAGCCACATGCGTGCAGTCAATGGCGCCCTGCACCATGGGGAAGTCGGCGATCCTGGCAAATCCGACTGCACGCTGCTCCTGCCTCTCTAGGGTCATGGGGAAGGAGATGAATTGGTGTCTCCTTGTGAAAAGGGCATCGGTGACCTGCCGAATGCAGCGATGCACGGCGAACTGGGAGATGTTCGCTATGTCCCCAGCAGCGGCTTGGAAGGAGCCGCTTGCATAAAAGTTCAGAGCCACCGTGACCTTCACTTCCACCGACAGAGACGTCCTGCACATCAGCTGTGGACGCAGATCTCTGTGAAGCAGCTGGCAGATCTCTGCAACCACCTCCCTTCTGAAGCGCAGCCTCTTAACACAATGCGCGGCAGTCATGGTGAGATAGGACACCTGCTGCCGGTATTCCCTGAGTGGGTAAGGCCTACGTTGCCGACGCCTGATGGCCCCTCTGCGTCTAGGCATGGCTGCCCCTCTCACACAGCGTCTGCGAGCCCTTCGCACATAATGCTGGAACTGAGGGTTGGAACCCCATGCAGCCCCCATAATATACTTGCAAACAGTCAAATCACAATGAGTCAAATTTCCAAGCTCTGGCCAGAAGCCAAAAATACCTCTCCTATGTTGTCCCAAATCAGTAAGGTCTGTTCCTTGGTCTCTGTCCAGAAATCCAAAGCACTAAAGTCATTGCAGCAAAATGGCTGGCCTTTATACCTCAGTCTAAGTGCCCTTTAATTAGCGCTCCCCGAGGCCCGCAGGGCCTCTGCTGCGTTCCACTTCACAGTTCTTAACAGCGCCATGCCCACATTGGGCGGGCGCCACTGAAGTTCCGGTTTGGGGCGCACAAACGGCGTTGCATGACGAAATGACGTCATAAGGTGCACGCGCTTTGCGCCGGCGCAAAATGTCAGCTGAAGTTGGGCGTAGGCGCAGATCGCTCTGCGCCCGGGCGCGAAGTGCCTAGCGCTCGAAATCTACTCCTCTTATGGCGCTAACGGCTGGCGAACGCAACTGAATTTCTAGGCCTACACATCTGCCCCATATCATCCAGCCACAAATGGATTGGCTGAGAGGTTTGTTCAGACCTTTAAAAAAGCAATAAAGGCGATGTATAATGACGACATACCACTGCAACACAAGGTGGATAATTTCTTGTTTGCTTACCGGAATGCGACACATGCAGTCACCAACCAAGCTCCAGCCATAATGTTCTTTAACCGAAGGTTAAGATGTCGCCTGGATTTGCTCAAACCAAACATAAGACGAGATGTTGAGGATAAGCAATTCCAGCACATCAATGAGAAGCCAACCAGGAGCTTCAAGATAGGGCAACCAGTCTTGGCCCGCGACTACCGAACAGAAAAATGGCCGCCAGGAACGATATGCACACAGCAGGGACCACTAATGTACACAGTGGACGTTGGAGAGAGCATCGTGAGACGCCATGCTGACCAGATTCTAGAGTCACAGGAACAAGTCAAACCCATGCCACGAGCATGCGCACCTGGTGATGAACCCGAAGTACAGATTGCGTCTACCTCAGAATCAGTGGTATTGGAAGCTGACGAACCAACCAATGACAATGGGCCAGAATCGACTCCGCCGCAAGAACAGGATACTCGAGAAAGGCGCTATCCAGCCAGGATCAGGAAGCCTCCTCAAAGACTGAATTTATAAATGATTACTTCAGTTGATGTATATAGTACAGAGAAAATTGTAATTGTAATTAGTTATTATTTAATTGTTAAATGAATGTTATGTACTGTTTATCTAAAAGGGGAGGAATTGTTGTGTATGTACCTTTAAGAGAGAACTGCTTTTATACTGTAGTACCGGCAGTGACCACACCTGTATATAAAGCCGTAGCAGGCTTCTGTACTTTCAGTTCCAGCATACCCTCTGTTCAGTAAACACCTGTTATTATCGTTCTCCTGCAGTCCGTGTGTTATTGATACACGGACACTACAGATTGAAGGATTGGTGTTCAATTAATTGGATTTTTTAAATGTTACTGAATTTATATATTGGGGCTGAGTTTATGAAATTGCACTCCCAGTGACAGTATTGCCAACTCTCCACCGCGAGACACGCGATTCCGGAGTGAAATAAAGCTTCACTCGCGATGGAACGCCTAAATCTTGGGATTTGTGGGGGGTTTTTTGGAAAACAAATATGCAGATTTGCACACGTGCGGAAAAATACGCTATTTACACGTGCGCAAAAAGAAACAGGTTCAGCGGGCTTTCCATAACGAACAATCGACCGAGAGAACTCCCTCCGAGTGGGGGGAGCCGCACTCAGCTTCCTCCAGCCCTGGCCCCGGCTGAAGAGGCAGTAACGGCGAGGCTGGAGCACGAGGTGGGGGAGCGAAGGAGCCGTGGACAGTCGAACAGAAGCTTCCCACCTTCTGCTCATTGTCAAGTGGCTCCTTTTGGCTCATGCGCCACCATCAAGTGAGGGCTCAGCTTCCACAGTCGAACAGCTCCGCACTGTCTGCCTCACACACCAATAGGTACTTGAGTTGAGGTCAACTCTTCGTGGAATTGCACCCCAGAAAGAGTTAGCACCATCCGGAGAGAAGGGAGGTTGTGGGGAGAAATTCCAGAGGTGATTGGAATAAGACTAATAAGTGATGACAGGTTTTCGGATGAGGTTTGAATGGTATGAGGGCTTATCTGAGTTAAAACAGTTAAAAGCAGGATGGTGCATGGACCTTCAGACTGCTGTGTTTGAATAACTGTGTAGAGTTCTGCAATAGGCACAGTGAGGGTTTAAATAGCCATGGGATCGCGGGGGCTTTACAGGTTCGCTTTGATTGTATGTTGGGCGACCTCCTGTCTAACACTGAGCTGCTAAAAGCAGTTGTTTAAAGAAGTGGTTTTCAAACACTTCTGTGTGAAGCGAAGCCCCCCGCATATACTGGCACGCTCCTGGGGAGCCCTTGCAAGTTTAAACACTGTCCCTGGGCCCCCTGTACATTTTCACGCTGTCCATGGACCCCTTGTTCTAATTTCTATGACTGTGTTAACCACCCAAAGACAAACTGTGGATAAGAAAGAACCTATGTTTATACAGCCAGAGTGCTTCACAGCCACTGAACAAACTAAATTACTTTTGAAGTACGGTCACTGTACTTATGCAGGTGAACGTGGCAGCCAATTTGCACACTAATACTAATGACATAAATAACCAGTGTTTGGATGAGAGATGGGTGTTGACCAGGAAAGCTCACCTGCGCTAAGAATAGTGCTATGGAATCTTTTACATCCACCTGAACTGGCAGCGTGCCCGCAGTTTGACATCTCCTCCTCCCAGTGTTGCACTGACATGTCCGCCTAGACCAGCTGTCAGCTGCGGCTCAGTGGGTAGCACCCTCACCTCTGAGTCAGAAGGTTGTGGGTTCAAGTCCCACTCCAGAGACTTGAGCACACAATATAGGCTGATATTGCCAGAGCAGTACTGAGGGATTGCTGCATTGTCGGAGGTGCCGTCTTTTGGTATGCGGATAGGGCGGGAGGAGGCTTGTGTGTAGCATAAACACCGGCACGGACCTGTTAGGCGGAATGGCCTGTTTCTGTCCTGTATATTCTATGTAACTCTCATGAAATATATTTTACGTCCTGCCTAGATCCTGCCGTCTTAAATTTTAGCCTGATTTTTTGAGTGGGCAGGGTCCTTCTTTAACTATGCAGATCAGGGTCCGATGACATCATTGGGCCCCGACTGCAATTTTAACTGCAGCTTGAGCGGGGAAGCCTCTGCTGCTTTCCCACTAGGTGAAGACGGCTAGAAGAAGCTCCAGGACCAGAAGAGGCCATTTATGGTAAGTTTAAAAAAAAACTTTCCTTGCAAAACCCTCTTGAAACCATCTCCCCACATTCCCGCTGTAGTGTATGTACCTTGAAGAAGGAACTATATTCTGCAGCCCCTGTATACTGCAGTACCAGTAGTGACCACCCCTGTATATAAGCCTGTGTAGTAACTTTGTATAGTAGTTCCAGTTTTGTCTCCATTCAGTAAGCACCTGTTATAACCAACTCCTGCAGTCCGTGTCTCAATTACACACGGACATTACATTGGCGACGAACAGATCCGAACTTACCTACAGTTCTGCACCACCTCACGGGAATCCATCCCTGAAGCGAAGTTATTAGAGGTCGAAGCCAGAAGGAAGAAATCCAAAAAGAAAAAAAAACAAACAGAAGAAACGGGCGTTGACCATGGGCAACCGCCCTCTGATTCATCGAATTTGAAGATTTGCAGGAGAGGCTGTCGAGAGCTGGGCTTGGTTATCCAGTCTATGGTGTTCCAGCTAATCGGGTTGGTGGCAGGTAGTACACTGATCCTTCCTGGGCTGCGGCGGGCAAGAGCTCGATCGGGTGGCTTTTCAACGGGGCCGAGCAGCGTTGTGGGGAAGAGGAGAGCGAGGGAGAGGGTGGAGCACACAGGGCGCGGCCGGTGCTACGAAGCCGGGCAGCGTACAGACCCGAGAAGAGGGAGGGAAGTGTCCCATAGGGTCTGCTCTGATGACGGGGACAGTAATTAAAAGAAAAAGAAATTAGAAGCGCAGAAAGCCGCGAGGAGCTGCAGTTTGCCACGGGGACCGCGGAGAGCGGCCTTGGCAGCAGCGCGGGGGGAAAGCGCGCGAAGACCATAGGGCGTCGCCATCAAGGCATAAAAACGCCAACAACAGCGCTGGCAGCAGCGGAAAAGGCAGAAAGCGCGGGAGGCGCCATCTTAATCCAGCGGGGAAGAAGGCAAAGCGAGGGAGGCGCCATTTTGTTCAATCGGGGAAGAAGGCAAAGCGCGGGAGGCGCCATCTTAGATCTCCAAGATGCTGAAGACTGGCAATATCACTGCCTTCGATAATGCAATAGAAGACTGGACCACGTATGTGGAAAGAGTCGAAGTATATTGCAAGGCAAATGAAGTCGCCGATGAGAAAAAGGCATCGGTACTACTAAACTTAATGGGCACAAGAACATACGGCCTATTGCGGAACCTGATCACTCCAGTCAAACCGATGGAGAAGAGTTTTAACGAAATTGTTGATATCCTACAGGAACACTTAAATCCTACACCGCTGCTGATAGCAGAAAGATTTAAATTCCACAAGAGAAATCAGCATAAAGATGAGAGCAATGCTGATTACCTTACGGAACTATGCAAGCTATCAAAGCACTGCCAGTTCGGAGCAGGACTGGCAGATACCCTACGGGACAAATTTGTCTGTGGACTCCTGAGTGAAGGAACCCAGAAGAGGTTACTCTCAGAGAAAGAGCTGACGCTAGATAAGGCTTTCAGCGTGGCAGTATCATACGAAGCAGCAGCAAGGGGAGCTGCGGAAATACAGCAAAAGCCACAGGAATATGGCACCCATGAAATGACACGGGGATTTGAAAAATGTTATCGCTGCGGCAGAACAACCCATGACCAGAAGGACTGCTGGTCCAAGGACAAAACATGCAGGCAATGCGGAAAGATGGGACACATTGCACGAGTTTGCAGGTCCGGGAAGAAGACTAACGACAACAAAAAGACTACTAAGGAAAAGTACAGGAAAGTACAAAAGATGACGGACAGTAGTTCTGAAGACCAGAAGAGCGATAGTGAATCCGGGAACCTAGAGCAGGTGCTCACTAGACTACGTGAACATGGGCTACGAGCCAATCGCCCCAAGTGCGAGTTTTTTAAGAAACAAATATCGTATTGTGGCCACGTGATTGATGAAGAGGGGTTACATAAGTCCCCTGACAAAATTGAAGCGGTAGTTAAGGCTCCAGCGCCTGAAAATGTGTCGCAACTGAGGTCATTCCTCGGATTGGTGAATTACTACCATAAGTTTTTGCCGAATTTGTCCACAATTCTGCACCCACTGAACGCCCTGCTACAAACTGGAGTAGCATGGAAATGGAGCGATGAATGTAAGCGGGCCTTTCAGAAGTGTAAAGGCCTGATCGCTTCAAGAGAAGTATTGGCTCACTACAACCCATCACTACCGATAAGACTGGCGTGTGATGCGTCTCCCTACGGTGTTGGAGCGGTACTGTCACATAAATCCCTTGATGGTTCAGAGAGGCCGATAGCTTTTGCGTCACGCTCGTTAACTGCAGCTGAGCATAACTACACCCAGATTGACAGAGAGGCCCTCAGCTTGGTGTGGGGGGTGAAGAAGTTCAATCACTACCTGCACGGACAGAAATTTACTCTACTAACTGATCATCAACCTCTTGTCTCCATTTTCAACCCTAAGAAGGGCGTCCCGATAATGACAGCACAATGGCTACAGAGGTGGTCCCTTTTCCTAGGGGCACACCAATATGACATAGAGTACAAAGGAACTAAACAGCATGGGAATGCTGATGGATTGTCGCGCCTACCGTTGCCGACGGTGGAAGAAGCACCTGCAGTGGATCCTGTGGAGATATTCCACTCGACCACAGTCGAATGTCTACCTGTGACGAATGCAAACATAGAAAAGGAAACACGAAATGACCCGACACTCTCCAGGGTCTATGATTTAACGGTGAAGGGATGGCCAGCACATGGCGAACCACTGTTGCCAGCATTCTCGCTGAGAAGAGAACAGCTGTCAGTGTGCCGAGGAACCTTGATGTGTGGATCCAGAGTAGTAATTCCACCCAAATTGAAGGATAGAGTGCTCAATGAGCTTCATGAGGGTCATCTGGGAGGGGTAAAAATGAAGAACTTAGCCAGAGCGTTTGTGTGGTGGCTGGGAATCGATAGAGAAATCGAAGAGATGACCAAGAGCTGTACAGGATGCCAGAAGGTCCAAAACGCCCCACCACAAGCCCCTCTACATCCATGGGAGTGGCCCTCATCTCCATGGCAAAGGGTACACATTGATTTTGCTGGTCCATTTATGGACTCGATGTTTTTAATTGCGGTGGATGCACATTCAAAGTGGGCAGAGGTAATAAAAATGTCCTCAACCACCACAGAAAAAACTATCACAGTCTTACGAACCATATTCGCCAGAAATGGGCTGCCTGAACAGATTTGCTCCGACAATGGACCACAGTTTTTATCCGAAGAGTTCTGGAGGTTCTTAAAGAACAATGGTGTTAAGCATTACACATCCGCCCTGTGATAATAATAATAACTTCTGGGAAGTTGTGTCATCACTTCCTGTGAACTGTGAACTGTGAACTTTGTACATACATCACTTCCTGTCATACGTCACTTCCTGTTGGACTGGTATAAATACTGAACCACTCAGTATTGTAAAGGGGCTTCTACCAGAGGCATGGTGAAGACCTCTCTTGTATGTAGTGTGTTTATAAGTTGCTTAAAGCTTACTTTAGAGTTACTTGATGTGTGAGACTCCTTTTTCTTACATCAATTTAAGCAACTTAGTATTTACACTCACAAATACTAGACCTTCGGACAAACTCGGAGTTAAGGATCCAGGGAACCACCCATCATGGAAAAAATCCTTAAACCTACTCGTCTGGACTTGGACCCGAACACACCAGCAGCTGGCAGGGTATGGAAGCATTGGTACCGTACTTTTGAGAATTTTCTGGATGAATGTAAAGCGGATGTTCCTACTAAATTGAGGATACTTATCAACTATGTGACCCCAACAGTGTTTGAATATGTTGATGAATGGGATAATTACGATGAAGTGATTTGGGCACTTAAGAAACTGTATGCCAAGACTCCAAATGAGGTCTATGCTAGACATCTACTGGCCACAGCCCGACAAGGGCCAGGGGAATCGATTAACGAATTCCTTCAAGAACTTCGCAGGCTCAGCATAGATTGTAATTTTCAGGCAACCTCAGCTGAGCTGTATCGCGAAGAATTGATTCGCGATGCTTTCATCTGCGGGATTGCCTCTCCATTTATACGCCAGCGTCTACTAGAAAGTAAAACACTTGAGCTACAAAAAGCTTTTGACCTAGCTTGTTCGCTGGATTCGGCAAAGAGAAATGCAGACCTCTATCAGCTGCCCAGATCTCGATCTGCTGCTGTAACTGCAACCAGACAATCCAAGTGGTCTCAGGTGAACCCTATCATGGAGGAATCTAATCCTGATAATTCTGATGAAGAGGAGGATGACCCCACTTTAGCAGCCTCTTTGCAATCTAGGAAGGAATGTTTCTTTTGTGGAGATGCTTTTCACCCTAGGAAATTCTGCCCTGCCCACAATGAGTTCTGCAGTCATTGCAAAAATAAAGGACACTTTGCTAAAGTTTGCCAATCAAGCGCCTCTACGAGGGCCTATCCAGCTAAGGCCTACCGAACTGCCCAATTAGGGCCTATCAAGATGCTCCAGCTAGGACCTATCAAGCTTCCTCTCGAGCTCTCTCCCGAAGAAGCACACCGAGAGTTTTAGCCACTCTCTGTGCAACGACACCAATTACAGCTGCTTGCCCACAGAACCTGTTTCATGCAGCTACAAAAGTTTCAATTAAAGGGCATACCTTAGATGCCTTAATTGACTCAGGAAGTACTGATAGTTTCATTAAAGAACAGATTGTTGCAAAATTGAAACTACATGTCTTCCCATCGGACCAGGCAATTGCGATGGCTCAGTCATCACTTAATACCAGAATCTCCGGCTTTTGTATTGTTGATATGACACTTCATGGTCGTATGTATCCCTCCACCCGACTTTCGGTGCTGAAGGACTTATGTAGTGATCTCCTCTTAGGGCTGGACTTCCAAAAACAGCATAAGAAACTCACCATTGAGTTCGGCGGATCCAAACCTGGACTTACTATTTCTAATATACCGTCTAAATTACCGTTTTGTGCATTGTCAGCAGCTTCACTTGATGAACCCTCATTATTTGCCAGTATTCCGCCTCGATGCAAACCAATAATAACGAAATCGCGGCGCTTTAATCAGGAAGACCAATCTTTTATTGAGGCTGAAATCTCTCGACTTCTAGCAGAGGATATCATCGAACCATATTCGTCGCCCTGGCAGGCTCAAGTCGTCATTGTCAAGAACCCTCTAAAACCTCACAAACAGCGACTATGCATTGATTATTCGCAAACCATCAATCAATATACCGACTTGGACGCCTACCCATTGCCACGCATTGATGATATGGTTAATAAACTGGCCGAATACAAAGTGTTCTCAACTTACGATTTAAAAAGTGCCTATCATCAGGTACCCTTGAAGGTCTCAGATAAGCAGTACACGGCCTTTGAGGCTAATGGACGGCTGTACCAATTTCGTCGCCTCCCATTCGGGGTTACTAATGGAGTGGCTGTCTTCCAACGGGCAATGGATGGCCTGGTTAAACAGGAAAACCTAAGGGACACTTTTCCCTATCTTGATAACATTACCATTGCAGGTCACGATCAACAGGAACACGACGCCAACCTCCAAAAATTTCGGGATGCCCTCCATCGCCGTAATTTAACCCTGAATGAATCCAAATCTGTTGAGTCGCAACCGACCATCAACATCCTTGGCTACTGCGTAGGCAATGGTATCATTAAGTCAGACCCAGAAAGACTTCGCCCGCTCCAAGAGCTCCCGTCACCTAAGAATCCGGCTTCTTTACGTCGGGCTCGCGGTCTGTTTGCATACTACGCGAAATGGATTCCTCATTTTTCAGACAAAATCCAACCCTTGCTGCATGCGAGATAATTTCCATTGGAAACGGCGGCTGTTGCAGCCTTTAACCTTCTCAAAAAAACAGTTGGAGAAAGCGGCTCTTCACTCCATCGATGAGAATCTCCCTTTCATAGTCGAATGTGATGCCTCGGAGGTGGCGATCTCGGCTACTCTAAATCAGGAAGGTCGTCCTGTAGCATTTATGTCCAGGACCTTACAAGGTGCCAAGCTACATTATCCTCCGATTGAGAAGGAAGCCACAGCCATCATAGAGGCAGTACGGAAGTGGAACCATTTTCTAGCTCGTCAGCACTTTACATTAATTACGGACCAGCGATCAGTCGCCTTCATGCTCGATAATCGGAAACGAACCAAAATTAAGAATATTAAAATACAACTTTGGAGGATGGAACTGGCCTCTTTTGGTTATACCATTCACTATCGACCTGGCAAGGAGAATGTGGCCCCGGACACCCTCACACGGGCATTCTGCTCCACTATGTCGTCCTCTACTCTCATAGATGTCCATAATGGATTGTGTCATCCTGGCGTTACGCGCATGCTACATTTCGTACGATCACGGAATCTCCCTTTTTCTACTGGAGATGTAAAGAAAATATGCTCAGAATGCCGGCTTTGTGCGGAATTAAAACCTCAGTTCTTCCGCCCCTCAGATGGTATACTCATACATGCAACCCAACCGATGCAACGACTTAGCATCGATTTTAAGGGCCCAGTGCCCTCTTCAACTCGGAACACATATTTGCTCACCATGATTGATGAATATTCACGTTTTCCATTTGCCTTCCCCTGCTCCAATATGCTGGCGTCCACAGTAATCTGCTGCCTTGAGCAGGTATTTTCTCTCTGTGGCATGCCGGCTTATATTCACTCAGATCGGGGTCCATCCTTTATGTCAAGGGAACTCAAGGACTACCTCTCAGAACGGGGAATTGCTACAAGCAAAACAACGCCTTACCATCCCATCGGAAGTGGGCAGGTAGAGAGGTATAACAGTATCATCTGGAATTCCGTACGTCTTGCTTTAAGATCTCGGGGCCTACCAGACCAGCAATGGGAAGCAGTGCTTCCGGATGCATTGCACTCTATACGGTCACTTCTTTCTACAGCCACAAATACTACACCTCATGAGCGGTTCTTTGGATTCCAGCGTCGCTCATCTCATGAGACATCACTCCCGTCATGGCTAACTACTCCTAAACTGGTACTACTCCGAAGATACGTTCGGACGTCTAAAAATGAACCCCTCGTAGACGAGGTCGAACTAACCGATGCCAACCCCACCTATGCAAACATACGATGTCCCGACGGCCGAGAATCTACCGTATCATTACGGGATCTGGCTCCCTGCCCACCAGGACCTAGTGGGACATCGGGTGATGGCATTTCACCAGGAAACTCTTGGAATCTATCGGGTACCCCTCTCCAAGATCCTGATCGGACACCAACTAGCTTGGTGCCGGTAGAACCCCGTACTCAAAGTTGCGATCCTCCCAGTACCGCGCACGAAAGTACTGATCCGCCACAGACCAGCTCTGCACCTCCCTCTGAACAGAGGCAGACAGACTTTGAACCTATTGGGGCTCATACACGAAGCCATGATCTCCCCGACCCTTCACAGGGTAATCCAGGCCACACAGACTCTGACCAATGGCCAACCGCATGTAAGCGGACCAGCGACCCTCTACGACGGGAACCCAAACGGGTGCGACTCTTCCTCGTTCGGTGGCTGCGGAACAAAAGGAAGACCACAGCCTTCTAATCCTGCAGGAGGGAAGAATGTGATAATAATAATAACTTCCAGGAAGTTGTGTCATCACTTCCTGTGAACTGTGAACTGTGAACTTTGTACATACATCACTTCCTGTCATACGTCACTTCCTGTTGGACTGGTGTAAATACTGAACCACTCAGTATTGTAAAGGGGCTTCTACCAGAGGCATGGTGAAGACCTCTCTTGTATGTAGTGTGTTTATAAGTTGCTTAAAGCTTACTTTAGAGTTACTTGATGTGTGAGACTCCTTTTTCTTACATCACGCCCCATATCATCCAGCCACCAATGGATTGGCTGAGAGGTTCGTTCAAACATTCAAGAAGGCTATCAGGGCAATGTGTAATGAAGACCTACCCCTACAACACAAGGTGGATAACTTCTTGTTTGCCTACCGGAATGCGACACATGCGGTTACCAACCAAACTCCAGCCATGATGTTCTTCAGTCGAAGACTAAGATGCCGCTTGGATTTGGTTAAGCCAAACATCAGAAGAGATGTGGAGAACAGGCAGTTTCAGAATATGAAAGGCCAACCAGGAGTTTCAAGATAGGTCAACCAGTTTTGGCCCGGGACTACCGCACAGAGAAATGGCAGCCAGGAACGATCTGCACCCGGCAAGGACCTCTAATGTATACCGTGGACGTTGGCGAGAGCATTGTAAGACGCCATGCTGACCAGATTCTAGAGTCACTGGAAAACATCAAATCTACACCATGATCCTATACACCTGGTGACGAAACCGAAGTATCAATTGCATCTACCTCAGAATCGGTGATATTGGAAGCAGACGAACCAAACAACGACGTTGATCCCGAATCAACTTTGCCAGAAGAATGTGATACCCCACAGAGGCGTTATCCGGACAGAATCAGGAAGTCTCCTCAAAGACTGAATTTATAATTGATTAACTTCAGCTAATGTATATAGCAACTGTAATTGTAAATGTTATTTAATTATTAATCGAATGTTATGTACTGTTTAACTAAAAGGGGAGGAATTGTAGTGTATGTACCTTGAAGAAGGAACTATATTCTGCAGCCCCTGTATACTGCAGTACCAGTAGTGACCACCCCTGTATATAAGCCTGTGCAGTAACTTTGTATAGTAGTTCCAGTTTTGTCTCCATTCAGTAAACACCTGTTGTAACCAACTCCTGCAGTCCGTGTCTCAGTTACACACGAACATTACACCCGCCCCTGCCCAACTTCCTGTGACACCTTCTTGCCGGTGAACGTTATTTGGGCGGCAGCCAGCAGTCTCCTGCCGCACAAACTTCCGCTCTCGCCCGCCGGCCAGCTGCCCCTTCCCACCTGTTTGCCTGGACCTCCCGCTGCCAAGGTTGGACAGGTTTGGCACTTTGCCCAACTGTAAAGGGTTTTCGATCGACGAGATCTCTCTCTCTCGCTCTAGAGGCCTCTCTCTCTTGCACAGTAATTTACCGAGTGGTTCGACCCACTCACCCCTTAGGTTCTATACACTGGACTTTGAGGCAGGAACTACAATGCAGAGACTACTCTATAGACCAAGTTTAATGAAACGAAATGAAATTTTATTGCATGAAGGAAAAATTGAATGTAAGCCAATAAGGTACATGGGAGGGAAAAACAAATCATAATACAATACTAACCAACATATCTACAGGCATATTATGCTTTACAAGGTTCATCATGAAATAGGGAAGCACACGGAACATCGAGGGACAACAACTCATTGTTAATTATCCCTTAAATTTCCCACCCCCTAAACCTAGCTAGATTAGATTATGAGGGGCCAGAAACATGCTCAACCAATCCCAGTTAGAAAAATAGAGGTTTTGAAGTCTGCGTTTTGGTCCTCTCAGGCGTCCTGTCTCCACGTAGTCAGCGGAACGCAGCGGGCTGCGACACACTCTTCTCTCCCTCGAGGTGATGGAATCGGACCGGCTGGATGTTAGCAGGGCTGGACATCGGTGTGGAGAGAGGCCATCTGTTTGACCATTTTCATATAGGTTTCTTCTCGTCTCGTCAACGTCCCGGGGTTGGTCGATGATCTCCCGACAGTTACCCCGGGGCTGGATGCTGACTTGATCTCCCCTCTCGAACCTCTCTCTCCCTCTCAAATCTCGATCCTCCGAACCCGATCCTCTCCTCGGTCATCTCCACTCGAACTCTGCACCAATGAAGCTGATGCTCCTCAATGGCTACCGAAAACCCGATGGTCTCCGATCCCAATTTTTTTTTCAACGCTACCCCAGGACTCCAGTTATACTTTTTCATGGAGGCCCTTATCTCCCGCCAAATCAAGGTTAGTCTTTGTTTAACTTTTGGCGGACTTGTAACACAGCGGGGTAGTCTTTGGCCTAGAAATTAGCTATAGCCCCGCCAGCTCGCTGGCGGCCAGAATTTACCGCTGGGCGCGGAGCCACTCGCGCCCAGCCGATATTCAGTTTCAGCGCCCAAAGTCGAGGACGGCCGCTGTTCAAGGGTGTGGCCGCTCCCGCTTGGGGCGCTGAAACTGAATATCGGCGCGCTAGTGGCCGCAGCACCACCCGCAGCGGAGCGGCAGGCTGCGGTACTGCAGGCCTTCCTCCCTCTCTTAAGGGGGAGGTGCCTGCAGCAGCCGGAGCCCCGATCGCGAGTGCCGGCAAAAGAGCCCGGCACAACGGAGAAGTGCCGGGCTCCCGGAAACCAGCTGGCAATGCCGCGGGGGGGGGTGGTGGAGGAGGCCGGGGAAGGAGGTGCGGGCAGGCGGCTGCTGAAAAAGCGGCCGGCCGCGCCTCCACCTTAAAGCGCCCCACTAAGGCTGCTGTACGGACCCGGTCTCTGAATGTTATTAGCGGCCGCCACGGAAGAGGCGGCCGCTACTGAAGATGGGGGCCGAGCCGGTGTCGGGGCGGTACCGGGGCGCTGTGCACACCGATGACGTCATCGGTGGCGGCGCAGCGCTAACGGCTACCGCCGCAATTAGCGCGTCAATGAAGTTCGCCCGAAGTTTGCAGACTGGCGCAGAAGCCCTCTTTGGGCGGTAACTGGGCGCAAAGCCCACTGAATTTCTAGGCCTTTGTGTTTAAAGTATCTTCGGTTGGCCGGTAACTGCCATTTCTGGTCTGGAATGTCCTTGTATTGTCTTTAATGTCCCCCTTTGAACTTGAATCTGTTCCCCTTTGTCTGGGTAAACATTCAGATGGCCTTTATCTACAGGCCGATCTGATCGGATCTGCATCCAATCTATATGTCTGGGGCTCTGTCTGGTTTCGTTTTCTCCGAAACTGCCTTCCAGAACTTACTGTGGGCTGAATCCACAAAAGCTGTCTGGGGACTGCAGGAACCATTTTAAAATGTCCCAAAAAAAGCTGGTCACGGGGTCTGGTGGCCATTTTGTGTGTCCCTTTTTCTGGGCTTCTTTTAAAACAGTCTTTTAAAATTAAGGCCTTTTCTGCCAATAGACCCTTATAGGACAATGTTCAATTTTGCGAATTCTACACAACCCCCGCCCGCCACCACCTGTCCGAATTCTGCTCCCAGTTAAAATTTCTCTTTAAGTGTTAATAACATTGGACTAGATGATAGCAACTGATTCTATTTCTATAACAAAATATAGAAACTGACTGTTCCTGCTCAGCTGCCCCATTTTGAAGCCAATGGAAAATAAGAATTTTATGGTGGCTTTAGTGGTTGCAAAAAGTACAAGTGAATCCTATAGGTGACATTTATATAGAAAGACGAAAGTTCTCATTTAAATTTTTTTGCCATTCTACTCAAGAGAAGACATCACAAGGGGTTATTCTGAGTGCCTTTAGTGAATGATTGAAAACCTATTTACTGGACATCTTCCAGGTGAGTCCTGGCTGATTACAATTAAAAATAAGGCTTTGCCACATGTTTATTTTTATTTTTGCTTAAAACTGTAGCTGCTTGTTGACACGAGCCAGATGAAGGTTTGGTTTTGTTTATTACCCATCACATGGGTCTCCGAAGAGCGTGCAGAGTTTAAACTAGCTTTCTCAGCACGACGTAGAGCTTTATTGTCCGCGATCCAAGTTGGCACTACAGTAAAGACTGGCCAGATTTGTTGTGTCCTCAAAAACCTGTTTTGCTGCACATCAGTGGAGTAGATGGATGCTGATTTGTCAACTGAAGTGGCCAGTTCTGTGCTGCTCACTCAGCTAAATATTAAAAGATACACTGCATTCAAAACAACAAACTTTATTTCCCTGTGACTGCAACATTTCAATTATGCCAATGTTTTCACATATTGTTTGAAGAGTCAGACAGATTCTGTATTTTCAGTTGTACCCAGTGCAGCTTATCTACAATGACTGTTCCTTGCTATTGACTGAACTTTCCAGCAGAAATGTAATTGATCCATACTTATTGTCCGATCCTTGCGCAGACAGCTGAGTTGTTCCACTGAGTGCATAAAGGGGAAATATTTCTCAAACGGGGCAATTTTAACCCGACCCACTTGGCAGAAACCGGGCATATGGGCAATTAAATATTGGCATTTTCCCTATTTTTGTTAGTCGTTTTCTCCAGCTGTCTGAGGTCCCCTTCCCTGACATGTGGACCATGTGTGTCGACATTCAAGGCCAGTGCATGACTTATTCTCAGATTTCTGCCTTGCACTCCCTGTTGGGAGTTGCAGGAGAGCAGCACTCCTTCCTGCTCAGGAAAGTTCCCTATCTCCAATTCCAGACATTCCAACAATGTTCTGTCCCACGATGCACATATGTAGTCTGTGTCTGGAACAACATCTTTTGGTAGTGTTCTGCTCTGCATTTGTAAATTGTTGTTGCTCGCTTTGGAAAATAATAGCATATACAAGGGAAAGAGGAACCCCAAACTCTCAGTGCTGTTTTATCTGAAGTTTAAGGTTAAGACATGGGGAATTATTCCCGTTGGAAACTAGCAGCTGTAATTAACAATAAATTACATGATTTAAGCCTTTGGGCCCACATGCAATTTCTCATTTAGTCACACTGCTCCTTCCCCTCCTGAAATAATATCTATGAATCATTTTTCATTTGTCTAACAAGACAGACAATTGCAGTGTATCTACTATATCTTGACGGCAATCTCGTAAAACATGGAGCGGGTTCCCCGATAGCCTAATGGGTAAAAGCCCTGCCCAGTGTAGCACCAAGGAATGTGGACTCGAAGGTCCTAGGTTCAAATACCTGTTGAGTGCTGAGTTAACCGATCTTAGCATCTGGAGTGCTGCATTTAACTTCAGTATCCCAAGCAAGTAAAAGGGGGAAAAAAAACTCCTGAGGGAGGTGCACATATGCAGATGTGATTAGATTCGGCTGTGATGTCTTGCATGGTCATAGTAGCCTAGGCTTACACATGAAGAATGACCACTTGAGTAAGGTTCTAGTTGGCTGCTGGTGCTCATGGAGCCAATTCCAGTGAAAGTCAGCACCTTCAGGAGGAAAAGGTGATTTACAGGAAAATAGGAGAGGATTCTAATGCCGATTCATAGCTTCATTTCACATGGAGAGCTTCATTGTAGTGATAGATGAGGAGTGGAACATTTTAATTGCTTTAAGCTTTTATTTGCTCCATGAAATATCAAATTAGGATTAATCAACAACAGCAACTTGCATTTATATAGCACCTTTTAATGTAGAAAAATGTCCAAAAGTGTTTTGCAGAGGCACAATTAAAAAGCGATACAGAGCCAAAGAAGGCGCTATTAGGTGGGGTGACTAAACACTTGGTCAAAGCCTAGAAATTCAGTTGCGTTCGCCAGCCGTTAGCGCCATAAGAGGGGTAGATTTCGAGCGCTAGGCACTTAGCACCTGGGCGCAGGCCGATCTGCGCCTACGCCCAACTTCAGTTGACATTTAGCGCCGGCGCAAAGTGTTTGCGCCCGCTCAGCTGCGCGCGCAGCTTGTGACGTCATTTCGTCGTGCAACGCTGTTTGTGCGCCCCAAACCGGAAATTCAGTGGCGCCCGCCCAATGTGGGCGTGGTGCTGTTAAGAACTGTGAAGTGGAACGCAGCAGAGGCCCTGCGGGCCTCGGGGAGCGCTAATTAAAGGGCACTTAGACTGAACTATAAAGGCCAGCCATTTTGCTGCAATGACTTTAGTGCTTTGGATTTCTGGACAGAGACCAAGGAACAGACCTTACTGATTTGGGACAACATAGGAGAGGTATTTTTGGCTTCTGGCCAGAGCTTGGAAATTTGACTCATTGTGACTTCACTGTTTGCAAGTTTATTATGGGGGCTGCATGGGGTTCCAACCCTCAGTTCCAGCATTATGTGCGAAGGGCTCGCAGACGCCGTGTGAGAGGGCCAGCCATGCCTAGACGCAGAGGGGCCATCAGGCGTCGGCAACGTAGGCCTTACCCACTCAGGGAATACCGGCAGCAGGTGTCCTATCTCACCATGACTGCCGCGCATTGTGTTAAGAGGCTGCGCTTCAGAAGGGAGGTGGTTGCAGAGATCTGCCAGCTGCTTCACAGAGATCTGCGTCCACAGCTGATGTGCAGGACGTCTCTGTCGGTGGAAGTGAAGGTCACGGTGGCTCTGAACTTTTATGCAAGCGGCTCCTTCCAAGCCGCTGCTGGGGACATAGCGAACATCTCCCAGTTCGCCGTGCATCGCTGCATCCGGCAGGTCACCGATGCCCTTTTCGCAAGGAGACACCAATTCATCTCCTTCCCCATGACCCTAGAGAGGCAGGAGCAGCGTGCAGTCGGATTTGCCAGGATCGCCGACTTCCCCATGGTGCAGGGCGCCATTGACTGCACGCATGTGGCTATGCGGGCACCTATCGACAATGCCGAGGATTACCGCAACCGGAAGGGCTACCATTCCCTCAATGTACAGCTGGTGTGTGACCACAGGCAGCGCATCCTAGCTGTCAATGCCCGCTTTCCAGGAAGCAGCCACGATGCATTTATCCTGCGCCAGACTACTGTGGCTGACATGTTCGAGGCACAGCCTCCACCAAGGGGATGGCTTATTGGGGACAAGGGCTACCCTTTGTGTACATGGCTCATGACCCCGCTCCGCGCGCCCAGGACCCCTGCTGAGGAGGCATACAACGAAAGCCATCAAGCCACAAGGAACATCATAGAGCAAACGATTGGCGTCCTCAAGCAACGGCTCCGCTGCCTGGATCGTTCCGGCGGATCTCTACAGTATTTGCCGGATAGAGTCTCCCAGTTCGTCGTCGTTTGCTGCATGCTGCACAACCTGGCTATCCGCAGGACTCAGGCACTGCCACCTCACGTTGGACCACCACCTTAGGAGGACGAGCAGGAGGACCATGAGGAGGAGGAGGAGGAGGAGGAGTACCAGCCCAGGAGGGAGCCACAAGGTCCAAGGGCTGTCCGCCGGCGGCTTATTGAACGACACTTCTAGGCCCCCTGTCAGGGAATGGCTTGTGGCAATGAACGCACCTGAATGCAGCCGCTCCGCAAGCCCTCAGCCGGTTAACGCAACAACCACTTGAAACATGACACCTGGACAAGCTGAATAAATAAAAAGCTTTATTTAACAAACTCAGGGCCCTTCCCACATGAAACAGAAAAACAGACAAGACCCCCAAAAAACAGTGAAAAACATACCTCACTCCCACAACCTGGGGAGGAATAACAAAACTTGTCCATCCAATTGGCCTTCATCCTCGGCCTAACCAAGACAAACCCCCCCATACAGAACACAAACACCACCATATAAAAAAACAGTTGGCAACACACTCTACTTGGTGTGCCGAGAGGGCGAGTCCTTGTGCAGGCTTCTCCGGCCCCTGCCCGACCTGCTGCTCCGCCTCAACCTGGGCCCTGTGGGTGTTGCAAGGCTGGGGGAAGTCTCCTGGGGGGCACAATGCGTGACGGCAGATGCCCTTGGGGGTCGGCCTAGACGAGGTCCGGCCCTGGAGGGGCCGGCTGCTGACTGCTGCAGCTGTGGCTGGGCAGCATCAGTCTCACCAGCAGCTCGTCGCAGCTTGGCTGGGGGAGTGGCAGTGGCGGCTGCAGCAATGGGGGCAAGCTGGCTGATGCCAGGCGCTCGCTGGTCGCCAGAGACACTGGCACTCGGCCGGGCTGGCACTGCAGCAAGCGCAGCAATCTGGTGAAGGCCAGACCGCTGTGCTGCAGCAGGGCGGCGGGTGCCGTGGCGATGCGTCCGTGACACAGCGAGTGTGGCAGAAGTGAGTGCCTGAACTGCCCTGGTCTGTGCCCGCATCAGACCAGCCAGTGTCTGCACGGCACCACTCAGGAACTCTCGACTCGCGTCCTGTGCTGCCGCGAGTTGGTCGGCACCCCTGGCCTGTGAGTCCCCGAAATCGGCCACACTATGAGCCAGGGACTCAATGGCCTGAGGCAACTGTCCCACAACCCCCATGAACTCGGTGTGGCACCGCTCCAAGTCTGCGGACATTTCATCAAGGAGGCGCACCTCCTGGGCGAGGACCGTCTCCGGACTGGAGGCCGGACTCTCCCTCTGGGGAGAAGGCCGCTGAGCTGCCTGACCCTTCCCGCGTGCCTGGACGCCACTGGGCCCAGCAACTGCCCTCCCCTGCAACACTTCCCCCCTCTGGGGAGAAGGCAGCCGTGCTGCCCGACCCTTCCCGCGTGCCTGGACGCCACTGGGCCCAGCAACTGCCCTCCCCTGCAACACTTCCCCCCTCTGGGGAGAAGGCAGCCGTGCTGCCCGACCCTTCCCGCGTGCCTGGACGCCACTGGGCCCAGCAGCGACACCCCCCTGCAACACTTCCCCCTGGCTCTCCTCCAGGCAAGACGTGTCCCCTCCATTGCCATCCCCTGGCGCGGATGAGGGTTCCCCCGATGTGCCGCCTTCCTCTTGGTCCTCGTCGTCCTCCTCTTCCGAGGGACTGGCACTCTCAGCTTCAGGGACCTCCTCCTCACCAGCTGAAAGCAGGAAGGCACAAGAGTAGCTTTAGAGTGAGGACAGGGCGTCAGCGAGGGAGGCACGAGTGTTGGCATTATGCGCATTGGTGGGACAGTGGCAAAGGATGTAGATCTGAAGCGCAAGGGGAACGAGAGAGGTCCAAACGGTCATGTCCTTACCATTGGGGCCCAGCACAGGGTCGGCATCTCCAATAGCTACGGGGCCAACCACCCGGGCACGCATGAGTCAAGCCACGTGCTCCTCCAGGTCACTGAGCTCCTGGAACTGGACACGGCCTCCCCCGGTGACAGTCCGGCTCTTCAGATTCTGCGCCAGCTTGGCCTGCAAGAGAAAGAACGGCCTCTAAGTACAGTGTGGTGCCCTGTTGTTGTGTGCACTGCCTCCCATGGTCGAATAGCTTGGCCAGTGTGGTGCCCTGTTGTTGTGTGCACTGCCTCCCATGGTCGAATAGCTTGGCCAGTGTGTAAAGTGCAGAAAGTGCTATTGATGATCATGCCAGTGCCATAGCTGCGGGAGGAGGGCTGGCCATTAGGCCTTTGAGGTCCCTTTGCCCATAATGTGAGGTGCACATGCAAGGATGAGGAGGACACTGGAAAGGGTACTCACCCTGACCAACCGAGTGAGGTCGTTGTACTTCTTGCGGCATTGGCCACCAGTCCTGGGGACATCGCTGTTGGCTGAGACCCTCTGGGCGATTTCCCTCCAGGCTCTCCTGTACTGCCTCCTGGGAGCCTTCTTGCCACTGTCCGGGCACAAGATCTCTCTTTTCTTTTCCAAACCCCTAAGCAGCACCCTCAAAGCATGCTCTGAGAAGCGCTGCGCTCGTTCACGGGCCTTCTGCATGGCTTCAGGCGCTATTTGGGTCCAGCAGCAGTGTTCAGGCCTAGCTGGAGGGCTCCACTATCCAGGGCGTGGCAGCAGACAAAGTCGACCCTTCCCCCTTTAAGAGCTGGCCGGCGTCAGGGTGTCTGCTGTCAATCAAAACATGACCGCACCTGCGCTGCGCCCGGCCTCGGCGTTATCAGTCTGCACCGCCGGCTTAGCGCCTAAAGATAGGAGTGCAACGCCAGTTTCAGCGCTCGCCCAAACTCCTTGGCCAAAGCTACTGAATATCGGCGAAGTGGCCTCCACTTTCTGGCGGGCGCTAACTTTAGCGCCCGCCCGACTTTACTGCCCCAAAAGTGGCTACACTGAATTTCTAGGCCGGGTTTTTTAAGGGGGGCCTTAAAGGAGAATTAGGAGGTGGAAAGGCAAAGGGTTGAGGAGGGAATTACAGAGAGTGAGGTCTTAGCAGCTGAAAGCATGGCCAGCAATGATGGGGTGTAGGGAGGGAGGACCATAGTTGAGGACTTGGGATTTTGTGAAGGGATCGTAGAGCTGAAGGAGGTTACCGCGAAAGGGAATGGCAAGACCATGAAGTTGATTTAAACATGATGATGAGGCCTGGCTCAAACAAGGGCAGAATGGGAACTTAACATTCCTTGCCACAATGTATTCAGGAGAAATCGGGAAGGAAAGAAAGGGAGTGGGGTGGCAGTACTGATCAAAAATATTGTTACAGTCCTGGTAAGTGATGATGTAACTGAGGATTTAAAGACCGAATCTATTTGGCTAGAGTTAAGCAGCAGAGTAGGAGTTACACTGCTGGGTGTATACTATAGACCAACAAATAGTGGGAGAGAGATGGAGGAGCAAATCTTCAAGCAAATTTCAGAAAGAAAGACATGCATTGCTATAGCGCCTTTCACGACCACCGGGTGTCTCAAAGCGCTTTACAGCCAATGAAGTACTTTGAAGTGTAGTCATTGTTGTAATGTGGGAAACGCGGCAGCCAATTTGCACACAGCAAGCTCCCACAAACAGCAATGTGATAATGACCAGATAATCTGGTTTTTGTTATGTTGGTTGAGGGATAAATATTGGCCCAGGACCCCGGGGATAACTCTCCTGCTCTTCTTCGAAATAGTGTCATGGGATCTTTCGCATCCACCTGAGAGAGCAGATGGGGCCTCGGTTTAGCGTCTCATCGAAAGACGGCACCTCTGACAATGCAGCACTCCTTCGGTATAGTACTGGAGTGTCAGCCTAGCTTTATGTACTCAAAGTCTCTGGAGTGGGGACTTGAACCCACAACCTTCTGACTCAGAGGCAAGGGTGCTACCAACTGAGCCACAGCTGACACTCAAGATATAAAAACAATACAGTAATGATAATGGGGGACTTCAATTATCCTAATATAGACTGGGGAAAACATAATGTAAAGGGAAAAGATAAGGAGGAATTCCTGAAACGTGTACAGGAGAATTTTCTTGAACTCACTGGCCCGGAATTTGTGGTCCGGATGACGGTGAATTGGCAGCGTTCGCCGTCATTCCGCCTTTGAAACTGACCGTAACGACAGGATTTGGCGCATGCGCAGGTGGAAATCCTGAAGTTGCGGTCTGCCATTCACTGCTCCGACACTGGCTGTGCTGTGCCCCCCTACCCGCAACCCCCCACAGAGCTGGCAATCTGTGTACTCACGCAAATCACGGAAACTGATGAAAACTTCGGCTCTTCCGCTGTAATTACGCTGTTAAATTCCCCACTAAAAGTTAAACCCAGAGGGATTAGGTGTAACTGGGGTTTTAACAGCATATTGACTGCTAAACAAAGGTTATGGGCCTAAAAAACTAATTTTAATTTTGTACAGTGTCAAATTTATCCATTTTTAATAAAAATTAACATTTTTAAGACACTTAAAAAAATTTTTTTAAGTTTGTTCATCTTTATTTCAGGTTTGCCTTTTCCCCATGTGCGAGCCTCAATCATTGTTTTGCTCTCTCTGACATTTTTTAAAAGTTAGAATTTTAAGAGCGTACCCACTTCCTGGTTCGCTGTCTGTGAGAATTCTGCATTTTGATTGGCTGCTTAGGCAGCTTGTTGACGTCACAGCAGCTCGCACTAGGGGATTCCCACTATACTCCGTTCATTTGAATTGAACATGGGAAAACCCGAACCACTCGCCGCAGAGATCGTGAGATCCTTGTGCGAAGCTTACTTCGGGGGCAGCGATGAACACCTTCGCTTCGACGCTGACCGCAAATTCCGTGCCTATGTTTCAGTCCAATGAGGAAGGAAGCAGTGCTGGATCTAGTTCTGGGGAGTGAAGTGGGCCAAATGGAGCACATTTCAGAGGTAGAGTGCTTGGGAATCCGTGATTACCATATCATTAAGTTTACAGTAGTTATGGAAAGGGACAAGGAACAATCAAAAGTGAAGATACTCAACTGGAGGAGGGCTCATTTCAGTGAGCTGAAAAGAGATCAGGCCCAGGTAGATTGAACATAAGAATATAAGAAACAGGAGCAGGAGTCGGCCAATCGGCCCCTCGAGCCTGCTCCGCCATTCAATAAGATCATGGCTGATCCAATCTTGACCTCAACACCACTTTCCCGCTCTCTCCCCATACCCCTTGACTCCCTTGTAGTTCAAATGTCTGTCAATCTCCGCCTTGAATATATTCAATGACTCCGCCTCCACAGCTCCCTGGGGTAGAGAATTCCAACCTCTGGTGTAGAGAATTCCAATCTCTGGGGTAGAGATGTGTCAAAGATTTGCAAGTAAAACATTCAATGAGCAATGGGAGGCCTTCAAAGAGGAGATATTTCAGGTACAGACCAGGCATGTTCCTGTTGAGGGGAAAGGAAGGGCATCCAAAGCTTGAGCTCCCTGGATGACTAAAGACATATGTGGAAAAATTCGGTAGGTTAGCGCCTCCCATTAGTGCCTGCAGAGGGCGGTAACGGGGCACTAATGCAGTCGCACCGGGGCGAGGCGAATCCAGCGCCACATGGCAGATCCGCCCCACCCCCCCATTGCGCCACCGGTACAAGGTACCGCTGGGGACTTCATCACCAGGCAGATCGTGACGTCAGTGAGCTGGGCGCCCAATCTGGAAAATTCATTGTCGCCACTTACTTGCTTCGACCAGACAGCAACAGGGAGGGCAGGCGCACAGCTGAGGGAAGCTGGCTCCAGCGACGTTATTTAAAGGCATCAGTATTAATCACTCGCAGCTGTCAAGGCAGGTTAGGTTCAGTGGTTTCTTGTCAGTTTCAGCTAGTGCATCACTTTGTATGAGTAATTTCAAGCTTTTTTATCAGCAGTTTTCTGGCAAGTGCAAAGTGACTACATTTATTGTTCAAAGATTCAAACTGCTACACTTGGCAGTATTAATGGGGGCTGTACTGGCGCCACCTTGCCCTCCAGGATCTATGGTGGAGGGAGCATAGGCAGCCATAAATACAGGAACATGTGCACAGAGGGATGAGGAGGGGCATCAGGGCTCTCACCAGGAGGCCTTACTCTCTGAGGGTATTCTGACAGCACTTCTACCTTCAGTTAAGCGAGGAGCAGTGTATTAGACAGCTCCGCATCACCAAGGTGGTGGTCACAGAACTCAGCCACCTCCTCCAAACAGACCTCCAGCCTCACACCAGGATGACTTAAACCCCAGATCCCTTTTGCTCACCACATGCCCATCATACCATCCCTGTGTCATGCCATATCACAGCATCCTCCTGGGTGCAAAGGTGAAAAGAGAGAGACCACAAAATATTGCAAACTCCATTAATAAATTTATGCATAAACATATCACACATATCTCATTCATTCCGATAACAAATTACCCTTGTGCCTGCCATAGTTGAATAGCTGTCATTGTATGCAAGGCGTGAGATGTGGGTGTGAGTGCTGGTAGGTAGAGATTGTTGGTGTGAGAGCGCTGGGGGTGTGGTGCTTTGGGCAGTGTGTGAAGCTTGTGGTACAGATGATGGTATGTAGCATTTGTTGAAGCATTCAATCACCCTGACCACCCGACTGAGGTGGATCTGCCATGAGCACACCTGCTTCAGTCCTCCGGCTCCTTCCCCTTGTTGTGCTTCTCCTTGCTGAGGCAGCTGCACAGCCAGCAATGCTGAGAATGAGGTGCTACAGCATCAATGAACCTCCCCTTTTAGTACTGGGAAAAGCCTGTGGCAATGATGAGTTGAGATTAGACTGCACCCGATATTGGTCCACCCTTTGAGCGTAATGCCACTGAGCTAGGCCTTTAAGACTTGATTTAGCACCCCAATCATTTCTTTGAGCAGTGAGAATGAATTTTGCATGCAGTCTGAAGCATTAGCACCTGGCGCTAATTCTCAAACCTTTCTAAAGATACCGCCCATTCCTGGGCTATATGAATTTCTAGCCCAGAGCAATTAAAATGAAACGGAAAAAGGAGGCTTATTATAAATGTCAGATTCATAATACAGTAGAGAACCAAGCCGAATACAGGAAGTACAGAGGAGAACTGAAAAAGGAAATGAGGGCAAACAGCACGTATGAGAAAAGATTAGCGGGTAACATAAAAGGGAACACTAAAGTATTTTATAAACATATTAATAGTTAAATGATAGTCAAAGGAAGGGTGGGGCCAATTAAGGACCAAAATGGAAATCTTCTTGTTAATGCAGAGGGTATGACTGAGGTATTAAATGAATACTTTGCATCCGTCTTCAAAAAAGAGGATGCTGCTGCCAATGTCACAGTAAAGGAGGAGGTAGTAGAGAAATTGGATAGGATAAAAATAGATAATGAGGAGGTACCTAAAGATTGGCAGTGCTCAAAGTAGAAAAGTAATCCGGTCTGGCTGGGATGCATCCTAGATTGCTGAGAGAAGTAAGGGTGCAAATAGCGGAGACTCTGGCGACAATGACCCCGATATTTACGGGAAGGGGGAGGGCGCAGTTTTACGGTTGGGAAAGCCGGAAGAACGGGCTTCTCTCCGGCCCTGCCGAATTTAATGGCAGGACCTGATTAGCATTTTTGAAAACTGTTTCCTGGCCGCAGCCAGTCAGTTCGAGAGGCTGGCTGGCTGTCGGGCAGGTAGGCCTGCGGCACCAGTCCGCAGCCGGGGAGCATAGAGGAGGGAGGGAAGAAGAGATCAGGGGGAGGAAAGGAGAAGATCTCGGGGGCCAGCGAGACCAGTGAGGAGGGGAGAAGATCTCGGGGGGCCAGAGAGATCAGTGAGGAGGGGAGAAGATCTCGGGGGGCCAGAGAGATCAGTGAGGAGGGGAGAAGATCTCGGGGGACCAGAGAGATCAGTGAGGAGGGGAGAAGATCTCGGGGGGCCAGAGAGATCAGCGAGGAGGGGAGAAGATCGCGGGGGGCCAAAGAGATCAGTGAGGAGGGGAGAAGATCGCGGGGGGCCAAAGAGATCAGGGAGGAGGGGAGAAGATTGCAGAAGGCGCCGGAGAGATTGGGGGAGGAGAGGAGAAGATCGCAGAGGGCCAGAGAGATCAGGGAAGAGGGGAGAAGATCGCGGGGGGCCCATGGAGGACATCGGAAGGGCATTGGATCACGTGGTGTGGGGCCGGTCTGATCGCTAGGGAGGTTAACAGGTTTGTTTGGTGGGCCGGGGTGGGGGGGGTGGTAAGCACTCTTGCTCCTCCTGGCCCACAAGCAGTACTAGTAAAGTAATTACCTGTTCCATGAAGCAGTTCTTGCCTCCCTTTAGCTGCCAGGTTTTCCGAGGCCGGCCAGTGTTGAACCTGGAACAGAGAAAAAATCTGAGGCACACAGCCTCATTAAAATATTTAAATGACAGGTGAGCGGGTTGGTCGACTGCCAACCCCCCTCCCCCCCAATCCGCTAAAACTGTAAGTTTGGCTGGTTCGAGGCGAGTTGGGTTCAGTTTTGAAATTTCTTGCATTTTTACACCCGACCCAAACCCAATCGTTTTTTGGGGAGTTAAATTTACCTCCAATCTTTCAATCCTCCTTGGATATGGGAGTTGTGCCAAAGGACTGGAGGGCTGCAGATGTTACACCCATGTTCGAAAAAGGGAGGGTGGTAAACCCAGTAACTACAGGCCAGTCAGTCTAATGTCGGTTGTGGGAAACTTTTAGAGACAATAATCCGAAACAAAATTAATTGCCACTTGAATAACTATGGGTTAATAAATGAAAATCTGCATGGATTTGTTGACAGCAAATCGTGTTTGATTAACTTGATTGAATAATTTGATGGAGTAACAGGTAGAGTTGAGGAGGGTAGTGCGGTTGATGTTGTGTATATGGACCTTCAAAAGGTGTTTCATAAAATACCCCATAATAGACTTGTTAGAATAATGGAAGCCCATGGGATTATAGGATCAGTGGCAGCATGGATACGAAATTGGCTAAGGGACCGAAAGCAGAGAGTAGTGGTGAATGGTTGTTTTTCAGACTGAAGGGAAGTATGCAGCGCTGCTCCCCCTAGGGGTGGGTATTAGGACCACTGCTCTTTTTGATGTATATTAATGACCTGAACTTAGGTATACAGGGCACCATTTCAAAGTTTGCAGATGACATGAAACTCGGAAATGTAGTGAACAGTGAGGAGAATAGCAGTAGATTTCAGGAAGACACAGACAGACTAGTGAAATGGGCCGACACATGGCAGATGCAATTTAACGCAGAGAAGTGTGAAGTGATGCATTTTGGAAGGAAGAATGAGGAGAAGCAATATAAACTAAATGATACAATTTTAACAGGGTTGCAGGTACAGAGAGACCTGAGGGTGTATGTACACAAATCTTTGAAGGTGGCAGGACAAGTTGATCAGGCTGTTAAAAAAGCATACGGGATCCTTGACTTTATAAATAGAGGAATAGAATATAAAAGCAAGGAAGTTACGCTCAACCTTTATAAGTCACTGGTTCGGCCTCAGCTGGAGTATTGTGTCCAATTATGGGCACCACACTTTAGCAAGGATTTCAAGTTCTTCGAGAGGTTACAGAGGAGATTTACTAGAATGGTACCCGGGATGAGGGACTGCAGTTATGTGGGGAGACTGGAGAAGCTGGGGTTGTTCTCCTTGGAGCAGAAAAGGTTAAGGGGAGATTTAATAGAGATGTTCAACATTATGAGGGGTTTTGATAGTAAATAGGGAGAAGCTGTTTCCGCTAACAGCAGGGTCAGTAACCAGAGGACACAGATTTAAACTATTTGTCAAGAGGACCGCAGAATAGATGAGGAGAATTTTTTTTCTATGCAAGGAGTTATTATAATCTGGAATGCACTGCCTGAAAGGGTGAAGGAAGCAGATTCAGTAATAACTTCCAAAAGGCAATTACATAAATACTTGAAAGGAAAACATTTGTATGACTGTGGGGAAAGAGCAGGGGAGTGGAACTAATTGAATAATTCTTTCAAAGAGCCAGCTCATGAACGATGGGGCAAATGATCATCTCCTGTGGTGTATGATTCTATAAAGCATTACAAGTCTTAAGGGGGCAGAGACAGAGCAAGAACACAGTGAGAGGAGAATGTCAGAAAGTGGACCAGGATCAGGACTGCCTGGTGTGGCCAATGTCCCAAGAATCCCAGAGGGTTCCATGGAGGTGATGTTGGCAGAGATAAGGGCAAAGAGGGCAAGTCACCTTGGTAGCATTCAATTTTGATTTAATTCCTAGCCTTTCTATATATCTTTGTATTCTTTGCAAAGGACTAGGTCGCTCACAATCAGTAGCAATGAAGTGCCATAGGTGGAGGAAGGGTAACCATCCAGCCCTTAAGTAGGAATGTGAAGGAAGCTCCACAACTCCTGGGCAGACACATCAGGAAAGTGGTGGTAGATGGGGAAGTGTTTGTGTCTCTTACAAATGCTGGACACAAAGGAGGATCTGACAAGCAGCCTGGCAGTTCGAAAGCATCAATTCCTGCCCCTGATTCCCTGACTCCATCTAGGCACCTTATGTAAATCAAGCATCAGCCTAGATACATCTATTTAGGAGAATGTAACTAGTGAGACATAGGGTATGTCATAGGGTGATGTGCAAAACACCAGTGAGCAGGAAGAACCGGGAAGTGATGATGAGGAACCAGCCATCTCTTCTGGGGGTGGAAGCAGGAATGACATGGCTTAGCTGAAGAGACCATGGACCCAGATCTCAGGGCACAGCCTTCAAAGGCAGAATGATAATAGATCTGCTGCAACATGTCTTGCAGCTGGCAAAAGGCTCCTTTGTGCAACATTAGCTACCCGATCACCCTGATGCTCTTGCACTCCTTCCTCTTACTTTTCCAGTATATGCTTCAGTAGTCCTCTTTGAAGAGCAAAGTTGTGCAGTGTGCACCATGCTACCATGGTCCTAGACACCCTGGTTGGACTGCACTGCAGGTCTACCCCAGATCTATCAGGACACTTGAAGTATGTTTTTAGAATGCTTGTTATCTGCTCCATAATGATTCTGGTGGTACCGTGATCCTCATTATATCAGTACTGAACTGGAATCTTAGGAACCTGAAATGAGGTCAACAGCCACTGTTCCAGAGAATCGATCTGGTTTCCAAGAAGCCACACAGACACCTGCTTTTCAGCTGCAAACAGTGGTGGTATGGTGGCCTGCTGCAAAATTAAAGCATTGTGGCAGCTTTCTGGATATCAAGTATTCATATGCATTATTAGATGTTTCTGATCACTAGCCACATGGACATTCATCAGATGAAACACTTTCCCGTTAAAGAGGTTGGTTGCATTGTGAATAGAGGCACATGTGGACAAGGGTGCAATTAATGGCCCTTTGCACCTTGGGGAATCTTGGTAAAAGTGCATGGCCCTGTCACACTGATGAGCATTGTCAATAGGAAATCCATACTGGCCTGATTATTGAGCAATGCCTGTAACCGGTTTCATGTACCTATGTACAGCCAATTGGCTGCTGTTACAAATGTTCTCAGATGCAGCCTGAAATACCAATGTGGCACAAAAGTTGAAGGCAGTGGTAATCTTCAAAGACATTGGCAATGTGTTGCCTGTAGTGGAGGTAGGCTTCGGTTCCAGGGTGAGCATGTGGCATAACACTTGCATAGCCTCATGGGTGAAGCACAACCTTCATAGGTATTGTTCATTGCTCAGGTGGAGATAGGATGCCTTGGGTTGTAGATATAGTGCGAGGGTATCTATGGGTGGGTGCCAGATGCTTCATTGGTCTGATCTTCACACATTCTTCCTCTTCATCTAATCTTCCTACTCTAATTAGCGCCAGTAGAGGGGAATCCATGATGCATACACCATTGTTGGCTCTGTTGATATCTTATGGTTAAAAAAGGGAAGTTCTAAAGTACGAGGCAGAACACTGAAATCGATAGCAGGGTTTTGATGAAAATAAATTTCTCCAAACGCTTTTGACTTTTATTTTGATATAAGTGCTAGGATCCAGCTGCCGTTAGCCCTGCCAAAGTTGATGTAGCTAGAGGGAGTTCACCTAATTTACTTAACCTTGGTGGGCACCCTCAGCACCAGACGTGTATTTTAGCAATCTGCCATAGCAGAGATACTGGGAATCCTGGTGCAAGTGTCTGAGGCAGGGGAGGGGTACCAGGCCACCTCGGAAACATTGGAGGATTATGTCCATCGCCCCCATTTATAAGAGGGTCAAAATCCCCTAAGAAATTTTTCAACTCTTTGGGAGTCCAGGTCACAATGCAAGGCTGGACCACAGGTGGGTCCCACTTGGTCATGAAAGCTGCAGAATTGTTGTAAAAACACATCTATTGTGTAATGTCTTTCAGGGAATGGAACCTGCAACCCCTACCTGGTCTGGCCAACACATGACTCCAGTCCCACACTATGAGCATTGTCTATAGGAAATCCATACTGGCCTGATTATTGAACAATACCTGTAACCGGTTTCATGTACCTATGTACAGCCAATTGGCTGCTGTTACAAATGTTCTCAGATGCAGCTATGTGGTTGACTCATACTGCCCTCTGGGCAGCTAAGGATCGGCAGTAAATACTACCTTGCCAGTGAATGTTGCCCACATCCCAAGTACAAATTTAAAAAAAACTTCAGCCAATTGGCAGGCTGGTATGTTTGCTTTCTCTTCAGCCGGTGTCCCACCTGGTCGGGGAATGAAGAAAGTCCTGAACTAGGAGTTCCTAGCCCTTGGCAATGTCCCTTCTTACTCCGCTGGCCTTGTTTATGATGGCAAGAAACTTTATATTTAACCAGGTCAGACAGAGGAAATTGTTCGGAAAGGCTGGGACCTGGGCGTATCCAGATCCCGGCCTAATTTGCGGCCTCTTCTCCACACTCCTGTGGGAGTGTGCTGGAAGGGCCATGGATTTTGGCCCCACAATTATTTCAAGACCCTTGTGAAGCAATGGGTGGGCCACAGACAGAAACGTTGGGAAATCCAATGCTTAACATCGTGACAGCATTTAAATGCAATCTACATTTGGCCACCAGTATTTGAGTGACCACTTCCACTGGTAGGGGTGGGGAAGCACGATCGTGTGTTGCCACCCAATCTTCCTCTTCCAGCTGCCCTGAAACAGTCTGAAAGTAGGTGATAAAACAGGAAGTATTGCCCTGCAGCTCAATGTAAAACATTTATGTTCAGATTTTCACTGCAGGTGTGCAGGTAATTTCATTCTCATGGTCATAGTCCCTGTCGTTACACAGCAAATTAATGTGTTTGACTCTTTTCTCCTATAGATTTTCTGTTTCTCTCCACTTACCGCAAAAGGATTCAACTCAGCTAAGGTATGTAAACAATTATTTCACAACCATATTTTGTGTCTTGTTGAAAAGTTAGAAAAGTTTTCGCCGAATGCTAGATGTTTGTATTATCAACACAGTTGGGTAAGTTCTGAAGCGAAGGAGAACACTGGGGTCACGCGGCTCCACTCCTGGCACAGAGCTTCAGGCAGCAAGATTGTGGATCGAAGGATCTGCTACAAAGGTCAGCTAGACCTCATTCATGCTGCTTCTGCTTTCCCGATGATTAAAATCCCAAATGGCCACATTCTCTACAGAAGTCCACAATGAAGAAAATACTTCCCTGATGTTGCTGCGTGTAAATGAAGTTGCATTTGCTGCGCCTTCTGAGAGATTGTCCTAAGTGGTTCTGATGCCCGTCAAAATCCTTCTTTACGGTGCGTGACACATGAAATCTGAGACCCTGGCTCCTCAGCCAAGAGTAACTCTCCACAGCTTTTGCTAGGGAATGGCTAAGTCCTCTCTCACTCTCCACTCCTCAGGGCCCCTAGTGCGCTGTGAATCTCTCTTTGCTAATTCCTCATCTCCAATATCTTGATTCCCCGCCCCCAGTCTCTGAGTTGGTGTGTGGGAAAGGAATACAGGGTTTGAAAGAAATCAGCCATGGCCAGAGGGACAGGGAGTCAGGGACTAGTCTCATCATCGTCCTCCTCTTTCCTCTCCTCATTATCTGCCTCTGTTGGTGATGTGCCAAATAGCTGCCTGAATCCATGAGGTTAAAGCTTAAAACTAAAGGCTTTTATTAAGTAAGAACATGGCATCAAGTTAACACAGGGCAACCATCATTCATCACCGACCCAGCCCTTGGTAGAACATTCCAGAAGAGGGGCGGGGCTAGGGAGGAACATTAGTGGTTACACCGGTAGAATATACCAGACATTAACAAGTACAACAACAACAGACAATACAAATGCCAGAACACAGAGTTATTTCATCACATTCATCCCCTGCTATAAATTCAGTCTGTCAGGAGGTCTGATAGTCCTCTGGGAATGACGTAACTCTTGCTGAGGCTCCTCCCGGAGTACTAACTCCGGTTCATTTGAATTCCCAGAATCATCAGTATTTTCCACACTGCGGGTTTGTGTCTCTGAAGGTCCAATACCACGATTGAAAACTCTACTCTCAGAGTCGAACTCTTTTCGAGCTCCAGCAGGTGCAAGATCTTTAATAGAGACCGTATCCTCTCGCCCATCCAGATATTGAATATACGCATACTGGGGATTAGCATGGAGGAGTTGTACTTCCTCCATCAGTGGATCAGTCTTGTGGCCTCTCACATGTCTGCGCAACAACACAGGGCCCGTGGTCGTCAACCATGTGGGTAACATTACTCCATTAGCAGCTTTTCTTGGAAAACTAAACATCCTTTCATGAGGGGTGGCATTCGTCGCTGTACACAAAAGAGACCTTATGGAATGCCGCACGTCTGGCAGGACATCCTGCCAGCGAGAGGTCGGCAGGCCTCGCGACTTCAGAGACAGTATGATAGCCTTCCATACTGTCGCATTTTCTTTCTCGACCTGCCCATTACCACGAGGGTTATAGCTGGTAGTTCTACTCGTTGCAATCCCTTTCGATAGCAAAAACTGTCGCAATTCTTCGCTCATAAAGGAAGAACCCCTATCACTATGTATATAGTTAGGCATGCCAAACAAGGAAAACAGTTGGCAGAGGTATTTAATTACAACAGCACTAGTCACATCCGGACAGGGGATAACAAAAGGGAACCGAGAGTACTCGTCTATAATAATAAGAAAATAGACATTACGGTCACTCGATGGAAAGGGACCTTTAAAATCGAGACTCAAACGCTCAAATGGTCGAGTTGCTTTAATAAGATGAGCTGGCTTGGATGGCTTATAGAAGCGGGGTTTGCATTCAACACAAACACGACAGGTTCTGGTCATTGTCCGGACCTCCTCAATAGAGTAGGGTAGATTGTGGGACTTAATGAAGTGGTTCATTCTGGTAACCCCAGGGTGGCAGAGTGCGTCGTGGAGACTTTGAAGCTTATCTATACCTAGACTAGCACATACTCCTCGTGACAAAGCATCCGATGGCTCATTAAATACTCCAGGCCTGTACTGAATATCATAGTCATATGTTGACAGTTCTATTCGCCATCTTAAAATCTTATCATTTTTGATCTTGCCTCTCTGCTTAGTATTGAACATAAAGGCCACGGATCGCTGGTCAGTAATGAGCGTAAAACGTTGGCCAGCGAGATAATGTCTCCAATACCTGACTGCTTCGATAATCGCCTGTGCCTTTTCCACTGAAGAATGTCGAACTTCTGGTCCTTGCAATGTATGAGAGAAGAAAGCTACTGGTCTACCAGCTTGGTTAAGAGTTGCTGCCAACGCAAAATCAGATGCACCACTTTCCACTTGAAAAGGGATCTTCTCATCCACGGCACATACCACTGCCTTCTCAATGTCCCATTTAATATTAAGGAAAGCCTCCTGAGCTTCCGCCAATAGCGGAAAAGACGTCGACTTAATAAGAGGTCGGACTTTATCTGAGTAGTTAGCCACCCACTGGGCATAGTACGAGAAGAATCCCAGACACCTTCTTAAAGCTTTTACAGTGTGAGGTAAAGGTAATTCCTTAAGTGGGCGTAATCTTTCAGAATCTGGCCCGATTACCCCATTCTCCACAACGCAACCAAGAATACACAAACGTGTAGTATTGAAGGTACACTTGTTTTCATTGTAGGTCAGGTTTAACCTCTTTGCAGTCTCTAGGAACTTCGCGAGATTTTGATCATGCTCCTGTTGGTCGCGCCCACAGATAGTAACATTGTCCAGGTACGGGAATGTTGCTTCCAACGCATATTCATCCACCATACGATCCATCTCCCGTTGGAAGACGGATACCCCATTCGTCACTCCAAAGGGCACCCTAAGGAATTGGTACAGGCACCCATTAGCTTCGAAGGCCGTATAAGGTCGGTCTTCTATTTTAATGGGGAGTTGATGGTAGGCAGACTTTAAATCAATGGTGGAGAACACGCGGTACTGAGCTATCTGGTTCACCATCTCAGAAATACGAGGCAAAGGAAAGGCGTCTAATTGGGTATACAAGTTTATAGTCTGGCTATAATCGAACACAAGTCTTTTCTTTTCATTAGTTTTAACCACCACCACCTGGGCACACCACGGGCTATTACTGTGTTCGATGATTCCCTCCCGTTGAAGCCTTTCCACTTCTTTTATACATTTTTTATCTTCTGAACTATACCGTCGACTCTTAGTCGCTATAGGCCTACAATTAGGAGCAAGGTTCACGAACAAAGAAGGTGGACTTATTTTTAAAGTAGAAAGGCCGCAGACTGTGAGCGGAGGCTGGGATCCACCATACTTAAGGGTAACGCTCTCATGCTGACACTGGAAGTCCTAGCCTAAAATTAAGTTCACACACAACTGAGGTAATATGAGGAGTTTAAAATCCTTATACTCCGTATCCTTAACGGTCAATGTGACTTTACAATATCCAGTTACCTCCGAAGTAAGGGACTTGGACGCCATCACGATTTCACTTCGAGTAGGATACACCTTCAATGAACAGGAGTTAACAAGGTTGGGGTGTATAAAACTTTCAGTACTGCCACAGTCTATCAAACACCCAGTAGGACGACCATTAATCTTGATGTCCATCATAGATTTCGACAAGGAACACGGTATGGTCTGGTCAACCGTAACCGAGGCTAGAGTAAAACGATAGGCGGCAGCAGAAAAGACATCGGGTACAGGATTACCCTTACACACTTTACTAAAATGTCCCCGTTTCTTACATTTAAAACAGGTAGCCTCTCTGGCTGGGCATCGTTGCCTGGGGTGTTTAGATTGGCCACAAAAATAACACTTAGACCCATGGGGTACAGCCGCAACAATAGGATTGAGTGGAGGCTCCATTGGTGTTATGGATGCCTCCATACTCGGAACACATGAGGCTGAGAAAGATGCGTGGGCTGATGCATACACTTCTAAATTCTTCTGGGCTACATCTAACGATTGAGCAGTAGCGACGACCGCTTTTAAAACTAACGAGTCATTCTCGAGAAGTCTCTGTCTAATATAATTAGATCGGAGGCCAGATATGAAAGAATCACGGATGGCCTCTTTCTGATACAATATGGCAGAGACAGCGTTGTAGTTGCAATCCTTAGCCAAAGCCTTAAGGTCCTGCAGGAAATCGTCCAGAGATTCCTCGGGTAATTGCCTGCGAGTAGACAAAAGATACCTGGCGTATACTTCGTTAACCGACTTAAGGTATTGGGCCTTAAGGGCTGCGAGGGCCTCTTCATATGTAGTAATATCTTCAATTATCGAGTAAGTTTGATGACTTACCAAGTTGGTTAGAAGACCCAACTTGTTAACCGTCGAATCGACCGATGCGATGAAGTGTTCAAAACATCGAAGCCAATGCGTAAATTTCTTCGACGCATCTGCCGAATGGGGATCAATATCCAGACGCTCTGGTTTCAAAAATCGATCCATCTTCCAAAAGTTGTTACTTAATAAAATTGATGTGCCAAATAACTGCCTGAATCCATGAGGTTAAAGCTTAAAACTAAAGGCTTTTATTAAGTAAGAACATGGCATCAAGTTAACACAGGGCAACCATCATTCATCACCGACCCAGCCCTTGGTAGAACATTCCAGAAGAGGGGCGGGGCTAGGGAGGAGCATTAGTGGTTACACTGGTAGAACATTCCAGACATTAACAAGTACAACAACAACAGACAATACAAATGCCAGAAAACAGAGTTATTTCATCACAGTTGGCTATGATTGATCTTCAGAAGAAAAGGATGAGCTAAGAATGGATGTGCCGCATCTAGAGAGACTGACAAGATGGAGGCAATAGTGCCCTGAATCTTTGTGGCAAACTATTGCAGATGCAGCCACTCACCTACAAATGGCTCTGGTCCTCTGACCCCTTACAACACCAATAAAAGAAGGGCATCCCCATTCATACTTATGGGAGATCTGTACATTCGGAATCCCCATAAATATGAGTCGGGAATCGCTTAAAAAATACACCAACACATGAAATAATTTTTTCTTAAATTACATATTTAAAATTAATTAAAATACCATTGAATTAAATATTTTAAACAGGGCTAAAATTAAACTTAACTTATTGGACAGGGTTTTTAATGTATAAATGAGTGATCAAATTTTATTTTTCTATTTTTAAAAACTCTTATGCTGGTAAAAGCAGGCCTTACCAGGCGTAAGAATTTCACGGGCATTCAGCAGGCAGAAGTTGGGCAAACAGTGCAACTTTCCGCCCGCAGAGGCCCTTTTCCTGGGGATGCAGATCATCTGTCAAGAGAATTCTTGTTCTGGGTTCCGGGTTCCGGGTTCTGGGTTCCGGGTTTTCGCTCATGCGCTTCGCATGCCTAAACCAGGAAATTGCGCGGCCCCTACGGGCGCGCATGTGCACCTCGTTCGCAGCCGTAGGGGTCGCAAAATACGGCCCCTCGTGTCTCTGTCCTTCATTTGTTCCACCCACATATATATTGTATAAATGAAAAGGGGAAGGTGGCCATTCTCTTACCTTTCCTGCCTTCATCAGGTCATTGAAACTTCTGCGGAACTGATCTGCTGTTCCGGGGGAGTGAGAGGGGCGGCACTTTACACCACTGCCACTTACCTCCACATGGCTCCAGTTACTCATTTCACTGGCTTTTTCCTGTTGCGAGCCCGGCATTCTCATTTGCTTCTGACGGAACCTGAGGTCTGCACACAAAAAATGATGTGCTCTGCATGTCGATCTTTTCGGTGCCAGGGAAATGGTCTGAGCCTGCTGGCACATTAGATGAATCAAGCTGCCATGAAGTGACTGAGCTCCTGAACATGCCGCTCGCTACCTGTTCTGAGAAGAGTCTTGAGGAAGCACAGGAATACTTTGCCAAGAAGTATTCAGTGCAGTTCAACGTACTGACGAAAGGTGGAGCTAAAAGCACGTGGCTGGCCTGCCAGGAAGCTGCTGTCACTTTTAAGTTGCAACAGGCTTTCAAATTCTGTAGCTAAAAGTTTCTTGCTCCCAGCGTATTACCTCCCATTTCCCAGCGGGAGTTGCGCCCTCTGGGCTGCCAACCCTATTATGCAAAAGGAGCTGACCCGTCAAATTCCAACGTGGTTAGTGGCACTCTTCATCGGCGGATCAAAGTCCTTCCCCGCCAACACTCTGATCTTCCAAAAGGCCCCGAGGATTTTTGGTGGACCATGATGTTTATTTACATAAGAACATAAGACGTAGGAGCAGGAGTAGGTCATTTGGCTCCTCGAGCCTGCTCCGCCATTCAATAAGATCATGGCTGCTCTGATCTTGGCCTCAACTCCACTTCCCTGCCCGTTCCCCATAACCCTTGACTCCCTTACCGTTCAAAAATCTGTCTATCTCCACCTTAAATATATTCAATGACCCAGCCTCCACAGCTCTCTGGGGAAGAGAATTCCAAAGATTCACGACCCTCTGAGAGAAGAAATTCCTCCTCATTTCTGATTTAAAAGGGTGCCCCCTTTTCTGAAATTATGTCCCCTAGTTCTAGATTCCCCCATGAGGGGAAACATCCTCTCTGCTTCTACCCCGTCAAGCCCTTTCAGAATCTTATATGTTTCAATAAGGTTCCCTCTCATTCTTCGAAACTCCAATGAGTACAGGCCCAATCTGCTCAACCTTTCTTCATAAGACAACCCCTTCAACTCAGGAATCAACCTCGTGAACCTTCTCTGAACTGCCTCCAATGCAAGTATATCCTTCCTTAAATAAGGAGACCAAAACTGTACGCAGTACTCCAGGTGTGGTATTTGCATGTAGATCTTTTCAGTGCCAGGAAATGGTCTGAGCCTGCTGGCATATTAGATGATCAAGCTGCCATGAAGTGACTGAGCTCCAGGGTTGCCATGGTAAACGTGGTTAAGTTTAGCAGATGGTAGATGTCTATTGCAGCCCTCTTCCCTCTTTCATAGTAAGCCCCAGGATGACAGTCACATCCGTAATGTCAGTTGACACTAGTCATCGATAGCAGTTCTATTCTGATTGCAGCTGAAGCAGGTTCCGCAGATTACCCCTGTCACCAGTGATTGCAGGTCTGGTATGCGACAAACTGTGTGAGGTGTTTACCATATTTGGAAGCCACATTGTGCTGCAGATGGGCTGCATTCCTGTTTTGAAATGATAGCATAAACTCACTACAATTACACAGAACTGGTTTATAGAAACAGAAAAATGTTTATTGGAACAGAATGATCCCAATAATATATTTGAAGACTGTAAGGGGGAAAAATTGGGTTGGTTTGCACCTCTCGTTAGCACCCCGGGGGACGCAATTTCCCTAGCGCCGGGACGTGACGCCGCTAACGCGCGGGAGGTTAGCGGTGGCGGTAGCCGGTAATGCCCTGCGGCGCTGCGTCACCGGCGATGACGTCATCGCCGAGCGACGCGACCACTTGGTATCCTGCCCCTTACCGCCCTGTGGCAGAAATTCGACAGCGCCCCATGAAGCTGCCACGGGCGATGTCAGCGACGGCCTCGCGGGCCACGAACTGAGCCGACCTCCGCTCATGAGGCGGTAATTAAAGGGGAAACCCGGCTGCGCCCCGCACCGCCATTTTATTGTTTTGGCCAACCTCCAGGTCGGCCCCTCGTGGCGGCCCTTGGCTTGGGCCGTGGCCGCCATCGCGCAGCCCAGCACCGCGTCTCGGTGCCGGACTGCGGCCACGGCACCACACCGCCCTGGTGGGCTAGTGGAGGCCGTCAAACGGGCTGCAGAGTGTGCAGCGTCCCTCCCCTTTAACGGAAGGGGAGGGGCGCTGAAACGTGTCAGCGCTACGTGGAGCAGCCGCGTAGTACTTCAGTGCTACCACGCTTTGCGCCCCAGATACCGCCTCGAGAGGAAGTGGAGCACTCGAGATAGCGCTCCTCTTCCTTGCCGGGGTGGTAAGCCCAATTTAGCGGCCGGGGTGGTACTCCCGCGCCGGGCGCTAAATGGCTGGCGCTAATTCGGTTACTTCCCCCAAACAGGGCGTAACCGAATTTCTCCCCCTGTTAATTATAAATCATGAACAATTTAACATTGGCAATACATATTCTTTAAAATTTGTGCCAACAATGTCAATTCACATTGAAAAGATACGGTTGCATGTGACAGTAGATTCCCACATCTGGATTCCAGTATAACCTGCAATAATCCATGCATGGGGCTGCAATAGGATTGGCCAAACATTTTCTCTTCTTGGGCCACTCAATTGCTTAACATGGAGCTCCTGTGTCATAGATAATTATAGTACAAAACACCAAATTCAAGAAGTACTTCAGTCTGATATAGATAGTTCTCTACTCACTTCCAAGACAAACCCAGTAGTAGAAGTGAGAATGTGGATTACTGTATATATTAAATTGCAGTATGTTTAAGGTAACAAAAAAGGAAAGAGATCTGGGCTGATTCTCCGAATTATCACCTGTTCTGGGGTGGATTTGGGGCACAAAACGGGTTCTTAAAGGCTATTGCCTCAAAACTACTGCTTGAAAAAGATGCACCAGAATTATTCTCCCCAAAATTCATCAGTTCCCACTTAAGGTTTGTCAGGGAACCTGATCCACTACATGTGGCTGGGGCATGGGTACGTGGCTAACCCTTCTGACCTATTTCTACCATCCTCCGCTCCAAACTTGTCTCAAATAACCACTGCCACTTTATAAGTGACGATAGGAGCTGCAGGTAGGTATCCTTGAAGCAAATGCCACAATGAGGAGGCCATTTTGTGTGCTGAGATTGAAAGTTGGTGTTGATTTGCCTGCATATCAATCTTTTTAGTACTTTTGAGGTTCACTTAGGACTTTTGCTGCTGGTTTTACTCAACTCTGCTCAAAATACTGCTTCACATTGGGGACATACATTTCCCAATGTGACTTGTAGGGTTCCTACAGATGTAAGGGGCAATTGATGGAACGTATATGCCACTCAAAACCTTACATGACAACAGACTCAATTTTATGAATAGGAAGTGTCCATTAATGTCCAGCCAGTGTGCAATGCCAATCACCTTATCCTGCATGCTGACATCAGATCCCCAAGAAGCTGACATGATGCTTTCATCATGTGACGATCCACCATGCCAGCCCCCATAACTCAGAGCCATATATTGGAATGGTTGATTGGTGATCAGGGCTATCCCCTGCAGCCAATAAGGATGAAATAGGGGGAGAACATATATAATGAGGCTCATTCCCATGCAAGAAAATGCAAGAAATATCATTGAGCAGACTTTAGGAATTCTCATGTTTCAGTCTAGGTTTCTAGGTAAATCTGGTGAAGCCCTTCAATACAACCCAGTAGGAGTCTCAAGAATCATTGTTAGCCTGCTGCTTACTATATAATATCGCAATGAAGAAAAGCTCGCTGCTTCCAGAAGATGAAGGTGGTGATGATGAAGAGAGGGTGGAAGGACCTCACTCCCCACAGCATCAGGAGGGTACTCGGGAAGGAGATAATGTTGGAGAGGACAACCAGATCCAGAGAAAAGAGGGCACAACTGATAGCTCAGTGCTTTCATTAAATAAGAGCTGACTCACCAAAACAGTCACTTCACCTGCCTGTTCTACCCCCACCTCCCTCACCCTCGCAGGTCAGGGGAAACTTCCCTCGGTATGTTGCAGATCCAAGTAGTGGATTCCTCCCACTTGTCTATCAACTCAACCATATGCATGGAAACAGTCTCCATTGGCTCCATATGAGATTGCTGCTCCCTGATCAAGGCTCTTTTGAAGACTTTTGAGCCGCTAGCTCTTCAACCGAGGGCAGTCGTTTCTCCACCCTGCACGGTGGAATGGCACTCTCCCTCTCTTCCACTCCCAATTCTTCATTCTTAGCAGCGCTTAGTGCTTCATCCAGTGACAGCCCTTCTGACTCACTGGCGGTAATTTTAACTTTTAGCGAAAGTGTAAAATGAGCGCTATCGGATCGACGCCTCTTATACACCGCTCCCGATTTTCTTTTCCAATGACTTTAATGGAAAAAAAAATCAGGGAAGGCGTATATTGGGCGGCCAATCCGCAATCGGCCATTTTACACTACCGGCAAACTACTTTCTCCCACATGGGTCTCTCTGGGCGGGTGCTTGTAAAATGTAAGACAAGTAAGATGTCCTAACGGAGCTGGAAGTTGTGTTCTGGAAGTGTTGCGTGGTCATCTGAGTGACTGGTCTTGTCCTGCAAGAACATAAGAAAACATAAGAACATAAGAAATAGGAGCAGGAGTAGGCCAATCAGCCCCTCGAGCCTGCTCCGCCATTCAATAAGATCATGGCTGATCTGATCCTAACCGCCAATCCACTATCACAGAACCATCTCCTGAATCTAACAGAATTAGACACACGAAATAGGAGCAGGATCAGGCTACACGGCCCCTGGGCTCCGTTACCCACAGGGCCATGTCCGATCCGAACCTAGACTCATGTCCAAATTCCTGCCCGCTCCCCGTAACCCTTAATTCCCTTTACTTCTAGGAAACTGTCTATTTCTGTTTTAAATTTATGTAATGATGTAGCTTCTACAGCTTTTTGGGGCAGCATATTCCATGGACCTACCACCCTCTGAGTGAAGTAGTTCCTCCTCATCCCAGTTTTGAAAGAGCAGCCCCTTATTCTAAGACTATGCCCCCTAGTTCTAGTTTCACCCATCATCGGGAACATCCTCCCCGCATCCACCTGATCCAACCGCTTCACAATCTTATATGTTTCAATAAGATCGCCTCTCATTCTTCTGAACTCCAATGAGTAGAGTCCCAATCTACTCAACCTCTCCTCATATGTCCATCCCCTCATCCCCGGGATTAACCGAGTGAACCTTCTTTGTACTGACTCGAGAGCAAGTATGTCTTTTCTTAAGTACGGACACCAAAACTGTACGCAGTATTCCAGGTGCGGTCTCACCAATACCTTGTACAACTGAAGCAATACCTCCCTATTTTTATATTCTATCCCCCTAGCAATGAAAGCCAACATTCCATTGGCCTTCTTAATCACTTGCTGCACCCGCATACTAACCTTTTGAGTTTCGTGCACCAGGACCCTCAGATCCCTTTGTACTTCAGTACTTTCCAGTTTCTTGCCATTAAGATAATAACTTGCTCTACGATTTTTCCTGCCAAAGAGCATAACCTCACACTTTCCAGTATTGTATTCCATCTGCCAAATCTCTGCCCACTTACTTAGCCTGTCTATGTCCCCTTGCAGGTATTTTATGTCCTCCTCACTCACTACTTTCCCTCCCATCTTAGTATCATCTGCAAACTTTGATATGTTACACTCGGTCCCCTCCTCCAAATCGTTAATATAGATTGTAAAGAGTTGGGGACCCAGCACTGACCCCTGCGGAACACCACTAGTTACTGATTGCCAGTCTGAGAATGAACCATTTATCCCAACTCTCTGCCTTCTGTTAGATAGCCAATCCTCTATCCATGCCAGAATATTACCCCCAATCCCATTATTTTTTATCTTAAGCAATAATCTTTTGTGTGACACCTTGTCAAATGCCTTTTGGAAGTCTAAATACACTACGTCCACTGGTTCCCCTTTATCCACCCTATATGTTACTTCCTCAAAGAACTCCAGCAAATTTGTCAAACATGACTTCCCCTTCATAAAACCATGCTGACTTTGTCCTATTAAATTATGATTATCCAAATGTCCTGTTACTGTCTCCTTAATAATGAACTCCAAAATTTTACCTACCACAGATGTTAGGCTAATCGGTCTATAGTTTCCAGCCTTCTGTCTACTGCCCTTTTTAAATAAGGGTGTTACATTAGTAGTTTTCCAGTCTGCCGGGACCTTTGCTGAGTCCAGGGAGTTTTGGAAAATTATTACCAATGCATCCACAATCCCTACCGCCACTTCCCTCAAGACCCTAGGATGTAAGCCATCAGGTCCAGGTGATTTATCCGCCTTGAGTCCCATTATTTTACCGAGTACCACTTCCTTACTGATTTTGATCGTGTTTAGCTCCTCCCCCCCATAGCCCCCTGTTTGTCCAGTGTTCGGATATTCTTAGTGTCCTCTACTGTAAAGACTGATACAAAATATCCATTCAGTGTTTTTGCCATCTCCATATTTCCCACCATTAATTTCCCGGTCTCATCCTCTAAGGGACCAACATTTACTTTAGCCACCCTTTTTCTTTTTATATAACTATAAAAACTCTTACTATCTGTTTTTATATTTTTTGCTAATGTACTTTCATAATCTATCTTCCCTTTCTTAATCAATCTTTTTGTTATTTTTTGCTGTCTTTTAAAGTTTTCCCAAGCCTCTATCCTCCCACTAGATTTGGCTACCTTATATGCCCTTGTTTTTAGTCGAATACTATCCTTAATTTCTTTACTTAGCCACGGATGGCTGTCTTTTCTTTTACACCCTTTTCTTCTCAGTGGAATATATTTTTTTTGGAAGTTGTAAAATAACTCCTTAAATGTACACCACTGATCATGTATCGTCTTACCCTTTAATCTATTTTCCCAATCCACTCTACTCAATTCCGCTCTCATACCTTCATAGTCTCCTTTATTCAAGCTTAGCACGCTTGTTTGAGATCCAACCTTCTCACCCTCTAACTGAATATGGAATTCAACCATGTTATGGTCACTCATTCCAAGGGGATCCTTTACTAGGACATTTTTAATTAATCCTGTCTCGTTACACAGGACCAGATCTAAGGTTGCTTGCCCCCTGGTCGGTTCAGTTACATACTGCTCAAGAAACCCATCCCTAATACATTCAATGAACTCATCCTCAAGGCAGCCCTGCCCAATTTGATTTGTCCAATTAATATGATAGTTAAAACCCTCCATAATTATAGATGTTCCCTTATTACAAGCCTCAACTATTTCCTGATTGATACTCCGTCCAACAGAGTTGCAACTGTTCGGAGGCCTATAGACTACGCCCACTAGTGTTTTTTTCCCCTTATTATTCCTTACCTCCACCCAAACTGTTTCATTATCCTGATCTTTTGACCCAATATCATTTCTCTGTATTACAGTGATTCCTTCCTTTATTAACATAGCCACCCCACCTCCCCTTCCTTCCTGCCTGTCCTTCCTGATTGTTAAATAACCTGGTATGTTTAATTCCCAGGCATTGTCACCCTGCAGCCATGTTTCTGTAATGGCCACAAGATCAAATCAAATCAAATCAAATCAACTTTTATTGTCATTGTTAGTGCACAAGTGCAGTACAACGAAATGTAGGCTTGCGGCTCCCGAGAGTGTACATTTGGATTAAGACATTTAAACATTCAACATACATTTGGCTTGTAGTATATTAACATAAATATAACCATAATAAAGTGCATTGGCAGATGTGCAGGCTTTAGAGTTTATTTGTGGAGTTCAGTAGGGTGACAGCCCTGGGAAAGAAGCTGTTCCTAAATCTGGTCGTACGGGTGCGAATGCATCTGTAGCGTCTCCCAGATGGCAGGAGGGCGAACAGACTGTGGCTGGGGTGGGTAGGGTCTTTGATGATGGACCGTGACCTCCGTAGACAGCGTCTCTGGTATATGTGCTCTATGGATCATACCCATATGTAGTTATTTGTGCCATTAACTCGTCTATTTTATTACGAATGCTACGTGCATTCAGATAGAGAACTTTCAAATATATTTTGTGACACTTAGTTCCTGCTTTTGCCCTTTTTATTACTTTACCTTTTACTCCATACCTTCTGCCCCTTCCTGACACGCTCTGGTTTTTAATTTTCCCACTGCTACCTAAGTCTATGACCTTCTCTGTTGTCATTTTTATTATTTGCTCTCTAGGAACCTCCCCCCCACTAGTTAGTTTAAAGCCCTCTCTACAGCCCTAGTTATATGATCCGCCAGGACTCTAGTCCCAGCACTGGCCAAGTGAAGCCCGTCCCAACGGAACAGCTCCCTCCTGCCCCAGTACTGGTGCCAGTGTCCCAGGAAGCAAAACCCATTTCTCCCACACCAGCCTTTGAGCCACGCATTTAACTCTCTAATTTTATTTGTCCTAGCCAAATTCGCTCGTGGCTCAGGTAATAATCCAGGTTCTGTTTTTAAATTTGACCCCTAGCTGCTCATACTCCTTTAACAGAACTGGCTTCCGAGTCCTATCTACGTCATTTGTACCAACATGGACCACGACAACTGGATCCACCCCCTCCCACTGCAAGTTTCTTTCCAGCCCAGAGGAGATGTCCTTAACCCTGGCACCGGGTAGGCAACACAGCCTTCGGGACTCTCGCTCTCGGCTGCAGAGAACTCTATCTATCCCCCTAATAATACTATCCCCTACCACTACAACATTTCTATTTACTCCCCCCTCTTGAATGGCCCCCTGTTCCATGGTGCTGTGGCCAGGTTGCTCATCCTCCCTGCAGTCCCTGCTCCTGTCCCCACAGGGAGTAAGAACCTCGAACCTGTTGGACAAGAGCAAGGGCTGCGGCTCCTCCAGCTCTACCTTTCCCGTATGATGTAAAATACTGAAGAGCCTGTTTAACTATACACACAACGACATTTTCCTTTGAAGGAATAGATTCTGAGGGCAAGACTTTGAGAAAGCACATAAAGACGAGCAGTTCCCAGCTTTTATCAAGAGGAACTTCTTAACCCAAGAGTGGTAAGAATGTGGAACTCTCTACCACAAGGAGCATAGATGCATTTAAGGGGAAGTTAGATAAGCACATGAGGGAGAAAAGAATAGACGGGTATGCTGATGGGATGAGATGAAGAGCGGTGAGAGGAGGCTCGTGTGGAGCATAAGTGACGGCATTGACTAGTTGGGCCAAATGGTTTGTTTCTGTGCTGTAGACTCGATGTAACCTTTTGATACCATCTTGCCTCCAACCTCACCATCTTGTACAGCCTATTTTGTCTGTCTCCCTCTGATGTCTCGTGCTCCTTCTTCCTGAGGACTCAAAGTTTTGAGAGACGCTGATAGTCCCACAGTTGCATGTCTCATTCAATGGTTATGGGCTAAACTTTTCCTTGGAGAGAGAGAGCGAAGAGAGTGTTGAAGGGGATGTGAGTGGCATGGACCATATGAGTACATGCATGCCATAATGATGAGAGGTGGAGGCACATTGTCCCTTTAAATGAAGTGATCTTGAACACTAGCAGAAACCATTGTGACAGGCTATATGAGTTGACAGAGAGGTTGTTACTTAAAGTGGTGCCTGAGTGTTTTGAGAAGGTTCCCTTTTCATCAATGAGTTTCTCTGGCAACCAGGTACTGAGAGAGAAAGAGTGAACAAGAAATTCCCCACTGTTTTCATTGTGATGTCAGTGTGTAATTGGAACAGGTAACTTTTTCGGGGCAGCAAAATGAAGTCGATGTCATGTATGCCAGTTTCTGTCCCCAAATCGATCCCCTCAAATTCCTTTGTGCTTCTTGGCCCTTCCTGTAGATCACAGCAGATCGCCCGCCAAAACCCAAGTGAGCTCGTGTACATATATTGTAACGTTACACCATAACTTTGTCATAAGTGCAGCAGAAACCCTGTTTACGCATAAATGGGGTTTAGTTTACGCCGCACTTCCGGTTAAGCTATGGCAGCAGGGCGGGAGCAGCTCCGAGGAAATTTCCAGATTTAGTTTCCCAATTATAAAATGCAGCTGCTGCCAGGATCAACTGAGACAGGTGGAAGTGAGCAGCTTGTGAACCTGAAAAAATGTGGAGAGCATCAACAGCGATTTGTGTGGCTGGGAATTACTTTTTGCCGTGACTTTTTAATATATGGCGTTCTGCCTACACAGATCTGGAGTTGCTTCTGAGAGTTTGAGATCACTGGGAGATTTCCAAGACCCCCATCCATGCGCAGTGATGTCATCTCAGGACCACGTATGGCATCCCCTGTGAAAGAAAAAGAAAGACTTGCATTTATATAGCGCCTTTCACGACCACTGGACGTCTCAAAGCGCTTTACAGCCAATGAAGTACTTTTTGGAGTGTGGTCACTGTTGTAATGTGGGAAACGCAGCAGCCAATTTGCGCACAGCAAGCTCCCACAAACAGCAATGTGATAATGACCAGATAATCTGTTTTTGTTATGTTGATTGAGGGATAAACATTGGCCAGGACACCGGGGATAACTCCCCTGCTCTTCTTCGAAACAGTGTCATGGGATCTTTTACGTCCACCTGAGAGAGTGGACCGGGCCTCGGCTTAACGTCACATCTGAAAGACGGCACCTCTGACATTGCAGTGCTCCCTCAGCACTGCACTGGAGCGTCAGCCTAGATTTATATGCTCAAGTCTCTGGAGTGGGACTATGAACCCACAACCTTCTGACTCAGAGACGAGAGTGCAGGCCACTGAGCCACAGCTGACAGAGTATGGGCAGACTATGGGCATACACTGGTATGCTATTATCATTAAGGAGGAGCAAGAGCAGCACAGGATAGAACAAAGGAGAGTCTGGCAGCATTTAAGGCAGATGAACACCACTAAATATTACCACCCCTCCCCCCTCTTAGAATATATAGGCATCTTCTCTTTTTCTTAGGCAGTCCCTCGGAACCGAGGATGACTTGCTTCCACATTAAAAATGAGTTCTCAGGTGACTGATGAGTCCAATGCAGGACCTACAGTCTCTGTCACAGGTGGGGCAGACGGTGGTTGAAGGGGCGAGTGGGTGGGGTGCTTGGGTTGACGTGCGTTCCTTGCGCTGCTTGGGCTTGGCTTCCGCTTGCTCCCAGCGAAGAGACTCGAGGTGTTCGGCGCCTTCCTGGATGCTTCTCCTCCACTTTGTGTGGTCTTGGGCCAGGGATTCCCAGGTGTCGATTGTAGTGTATGTACCCGTCTACCTTTAAGGGAACGATTGAGTGTAACCGTTCACCTTTAAGAGAACTACTTTAGGTGTGGCACTATTTGATTGGCTTCTGTATACGGTAATACCGACAGTGACCACACCAGTATATAAGTGATGTTACAGGATAACTAGGGCAGATTCGCCCTGACCTCTGAATAGTAAAGACCTATTTGTTTGTACTTCAAAAGTCTGTGTATTTATTTACTGCACAACCCACAGACTTTACAGTGGCGACGAGTCCGATCGTACCCTGCGGCAAGAATAGCAAAGTAACAAAGAGCGTCGAAGAGAGGCAACCGCCCTCGTCGTGCTACCAAAAGAAAACACGAGGCTACAACAACAGAAAGTGTGGTACTTTACAGAAGCTGGAAGACTAGCAACAAAAGCTTCATCAGCAACAGGCACTGATTACCCTGCTACCACGGTGTGGAGTGAGCCGACCAGCAAGAAACAAGGCGGCCGAAGAGACTGTGAGTAGGGGAAGGGGTAGAAGTATCCGGAGGAGAAGGGCAGAGCACTCGACCTCGGTCGAGGGGGAGCTGTACTGGCCAAAAGTCGGGTCCAACGGCGTCGGGTGACAGCCGGACCGCGATCGGCGGGAAAAATCCGGGCAGCGACCGCAGCCACGAAGCGCTGAACCTGCGAGTAGGCGCGGGAGGAGAAACCCAGCCGCAGCCGGGGAGGGAAACACCGGTCTGCGAGAGGGCTGGGGAGGCGAACGGGAACCGTGCGGGTGAGAGCCGGGTGCGGAGTGAGAGACTGCGAGGAGCCAGTCCAGCGGCTGAGCTGTTCTCCACCAACGGGGTACTCAGAGCCGGCAAAACCGAACGTGCGGGAGTGGGAGAGCGAACAGGAGCCGAGAACGGGGAGAGAGACTGCGCGAGAGCCAGTCCAGCGGCTGAACTGTTCTCCACCTACGGAGTACCCAGAGCCGGTAGAACCGAACGTGCGGGAGAGGGAGAGACAGAGCCGAGCACGGGGAGAGAGAGACTGCGCGAGGGCCAGTCCAGCGGCTGAACTGTCCTCCGTTAACGGGGTGTACCCAGAGCCGGTAGAACCGAACGTGCGGGAGAGGGAGAGACAGAGCCGAGCACGGGGAGAGAGAGACTGCGCGAGAGCCAGTCCAGCGGCTGAACTGTCCTCCGTTAACGGGGTGTACCCAGCGCCGGTAGAGCCGTGCGGGCGGGAGGAAAAGACAGAGCCGAGTAAGGGGAGCTGTGCGAGAGCCAGCCCAGCGGCTGAACCTGTCCGCTGTGGGGAAAGCGTACCCCTTACACCAGGGAGAAACGCGGAAAGCCGCCATTAGGCGGAGAAGACGACAGAGGCGGGAAACCGCCATTGAAGTGGGCGGGGAGAGAAAGGAAGAGCGGGAAACCGCCATTTTCGCGGGAAAAGAACCGCCATCTTAACTGCCATTGAAGTGGGCAGAGAGAGAGAGAGAGAGAGAGAAGGGAAGAGCGGGAAACCGCCATTTGCGCAGGAAAACCGCCATTTTAGAAAAAAAAAAGATAATAAATAATACTTAAAGAAATACTGTGCTGCTTCAAAGAAAGAAAGATGCCTAAGCGAGGGAATATTAATGATTTTAATTCTGAAATAGAAGACTGGACCACGTACGTGGAACGCATAGAGATCTATTGCGAAGCCAACAAAATAGAGGAAGACGACAAGGCGATAACATTGCTAAACTCGATGGGGGCAAAAACATATGGGCTCTTGAAGCATCTAATAGCACCAGCTAAACCAACGGATCAGACCTTCGAAGAAATTGTGGCTTTGCTGAAGGACCACTTGAACCCCACACCGTTGATGCTGGCTGAGCGATTCAAATTCTACGCAAGAACGCAGAGGAAAGACGAAAGCAATGCGGAATACTTGGTCGAACTGCGTAGGCTAGCGAAATACTGCCAGTTCGGAGGGAATCTGACAGAGGCACTGCGGGACAAGTTCGTATGCGGATTGTCCAAAGAAGGAACGCAGAAGCGACTACTGGAAGAAAACGACCTCACACTGGACAGGGCTGTCCTCATAGCTGCATCACACGAAGCTGCAGCGAAAGGAACGGCCGAATGCAGCTAAAGGCGGCGGCACTCGGGGTGGACCAAATTACTTCGAGCACAACAAAATGCTACCGTTGTGGGAAGACCACGCACGACCAGAATCACTGCTGGTTTAAGAACCAAGAGTGTCGGAAATGTGGCAAACTGGGTCACATCGCGAAGGTATGCAGGTCCGGGAAAAAGACCAACAATCAACGGAAGCCACCACAAGCAAAGTACAACAAGGTACACAAGGTGGCTGAAAAGAGTTCAGACGAACAGAATTCAGACTCAGACCCAAACAACCAGGAGCTGGGTAGTCTGAAGATCCACAACGTGGGGAAAGAAACTGATCTACAAACGATTTGGGTCGTACTAAAAATAGCTGGAGTCCAAGTACGAATGGAGCTGGACACTGGATCAGCTCTATCAGTCATCAACCGAAGGGACTACCACCGGCTGTTCTCTCACATACCTTTGAGAAATACCAAGTTCGTATTACAGACATACACGGGGCATAATGTATACCCCATGGGGAAAATAAGAGTCAAGGTGAGAGATAGAGGGAAAGAACACCCAAGAATGAATTTGTACGTATTACCTGAGGGAGGACCACCACTTCTAGGACGGGAGTGGATTAAGAAAATAGACATGGAATGGCACTACCTAAAAGCCATAATGAAGGAGGATTCGGTGCAAGCTATCAGCTCAGATTCTGAGATGGATGACGATAAGACCAATTCAAATATGCATGACAAGGCTAAAGGGGACTTGCCGATGATGGGGAAGGAAACAAAGACATGCAGAAAGACTTATGTCACCAAGAAGAATAAAGTTACAGAGCAGAACTCCAGGTTGACAGAGAATTCTGAGCCTGTTGAAGCTAAGGATTCATCCACGACGGAAGAACACCGAGCTCGGACTCAAACTTATGTCAAAGTACGACAACAATTAGAACAGTGGAGTGACCGTCTCGTACAAGAGATGAAAAATATGGAAAAGTTCTGGGACACTGAATGGGAGAACCTGGAAAGACAACAGAGACAGCTAGCTCGAGAAAAGAGCGACCATAGAGCCATCGTGGCCAAGTACCGATCACATCTCCCTGAAACTGTTCAGGAACTAGACTATTTACAGAACGACCTAAAGGAAGAGGAATCTTCAGGAAGCCAGGATTTTATCCCAGTTCATCTCTACGACTCGTTGCAAGCAGAGTGTAACAAGCTGAAGGAACAGTATGAACGGGCCCAGACTACAATCCTGGAAGGGATTAACTCGGCAACCTCCGAAAAGCTAGTTTTAGTGAAAGCATATGAACAACTAAAGTTTGAACATGAGCGAGAATTACAAAGGCTGCAGGAAATGTTTGACGAGCTCCAGGCCAAGACAGACTCATCGGTAGAGATTCCATCCGTAGATGGAAAATTAGAGGTGGAAGACATAGCAGAACGTGAAATTCAAGATGTCCAAGAACTCGTTAAATTATTGAAGGAAACCCAAGACAAATATGAGGCGGCAATGGCAGAGGCCCAACAACTTGAAGAACATATTCAACTAGGAATCCGGGCAGTGGAAGGAAAGGCCAATGGAAGGAACACAGAGACTGTAGGAATGGCCCCTGATCAGGAGTTAGAGAACACCAAGGCGCAATTTCTTCGAGCGCTTAAAACCAAAGGACCGGAGGAAAGGAAGGTGAAAACATTGGAGGGAAAGGTGGATGAAATGGAGAAGGCGCTAATCCACAGTGTCCCCGTAGAAGAGTTAACGGCCAGCCAACTCTTATACACACTGAGGGACAAGACTCCAAAATGGGAACACGAGTTTCAGGTTTCAAAGGGAAAGAATTCGGAGCTTCCAAAAGTCACGGAGAGAGCTGAGGGGGCAACACAGCTTGCACATGGATGTCAAAAGTATGCTGAATTACGTCAAGGGGAACAGAAGAATGCGGAAACAGCTACTTCAGTAGAAGGATTAAATAGCCTGATAACGGAATCCCCGATGGAAGGGAAGGTATTGAACTCACAAATGAGGCCAGGCGTGAAGGAATGGCAGACATCCCAGGAAGAGCGGGATGAATATGAATGCTTGAAGAAGTCTTTTCAAGAAAGATGGTCAGAGAAGGAACCACCGTCGGCTAACGTCCAGTTGGATAAGAAGGAAGTAGAAGGGCCCCTCACTGGCCTAACTCAGGACGACCCCGAATACTATCATGACCTATTGAGTGACACTGAATATTACGAGGATCTGGTCTGCCCAGTTTGTGATGAAAACTCCCAAAGTACAGAAATCCGCATGAAGCACTTAAGGTCTAATGAACATAGAGAGTTGGTGGCGCTACAGATGGCCGCAGAGAAAGGAGCTCCGAGAGTTTCAAAAAGGCAGAAAAGAAAAAGAAGAAGCAGGAGATAATAACTGTCTAAAATACTATCATCTCAGGCGGGACACCATGAAAGGAGCTAAATTAGTTGAAAACCCGAAAATTATCAAGACAGCCAGTTGGTTGTAAAAGTCCGCACTGCTGGTTCAACAGGACGGAAGGTCAAGCTGTTACGTTAAGAAAAAGGCTATGGAGGAGTCACGCTAGCCATGTGAACCGGCTACACCAAAGAGATGCTGTTCGGAATGAGTCAAGATCAGAGACTGAATCTATGAACTGTTTCCGCAGAGACTGAACCTGTGAACTGTTCCCACCGAAAGTATATCTGTAAACTGTTTTATATGACGTTGACTCCACCGGAATTATCTCTGTAAATTGTTTGTTCTCCACCGAGAGTATATCTGTAAATTGTTATGTGAAGTTGAAGATATGTATGTTTAACGGGGACCCTGTAAGTAATAAGCTAAAAAGGGAGGATTGTAGTGTATGTACCCGTCTACCTTTAAGGGAACGATTGAGTGTAACCGTTCACCTTTAAGAGAACTACTTTAGGTGTGGCACTATTTGATTGGCTTCTGTATACGGTAATACCGACAGTGACCACACCAGTATATAAGTGATGTTACAGGATAACTAGGGCAGATTCGCCCTGACCTCTGAATAGTAAAGACCTGTTTGTTTGTACTTCAAAAGTCTGTGTATTTATTTACTGCACAACCCACAGACTTTACATCGATGGGGATGTTACACTTTTTCAAGGAGGCTTTGAGGGTGTCCTTGAAGCATTTCCTCTGCCCACCTGGGGCTCTCTTACCGTGCCGGAGCTCCGAGTAGAGCGCTTGTTTTGGGCGTCTCGTATCGGGCATGCGGACAATGTGACCCGTCTATCGGAGCTGATTGAGCGTGGTCAAAGCTTTGACGCTGGGGATGTTGGCCTGAGCGAGAACACTGACGTTGGTGCGCCTATCCTGCCAATGGATTTGCAGGATCTTGTGGAGGCAGCATTGGTGGTACCTCTCCAGTGCTTTGAGTTGCCTGCTGTACATGGTCCATGTCTCTGAGGCATACAGCAGGGCGGGTATCACTGCAGCTCTGTAGACCATGAGCTTAGTGCCGGGTTTGAGGTCCAGGTCTTCAAACACTCTCTTCCTCAGGCGACCGAAGGCTGCACTGGCACACTGAAGGAGGTGTTGGACTTCGTCGTCAACGTCTGCCCTTGTTGACAGTAGGCTCCCGAGGTATGGAAAGTGGACCACGTTGTCCAAGGCCTTGTCATGGATTTTGATAATTGGGGAGTAGTACTGTGTGGTGGGGGCAGGTTGATAGAGGACCTTTGTCTTACGGATGTTTAGTGTAAGGCGATGTGAGTACCCTAGTGAGATAATGTGTATAAGAAGACTGCACTTCATGAAAGAGACAATAGGGCACTCTCCAATGCAGTACTGGGGGAGTGCTGCACTGTCGGAGGTGCTGTTCTTCAGATGAGATGTTGAACCGAGGCGCCGTCTGCCCTCTCAAGTGGATGTAAAAGATCCAATGGCACTATTTCGCAAAAGAGCGAAAAGTTCCTCCTGGTGTCCTGGCCTATATTTAGCTCTCAACCAACATCACTAAAACAGATTATCTGCTCATTATCTCATTGGCTTTCTCAAAGTTAAGGGTGCATTCGATAGCATCCATGTTGATTTAAGAGCTTCTACAGCAAACCCACTCAGCTTGCTTAGGGCTCCTCAGTATACTCAAGCTTGTGTGTCATGCAGAGTTATAGCCTGCTTCACCGTACAAAGAGACTGAAGTTGGACACTGCTGGGGAAGTGGCCCTAACTACTTTAGAGGCACAAGTGCATGGTGGAGAGCATCAGGATGACCTGCACTCAGAGGACTCAGTGACTATTGCAAGGGGCATCAGAGCACACCTCATCAGAGAAGTCTTCTCCTCTGTTTAACATAGTCTACCTTGGACACCAGTGGCTTAACTCTTTTGTTTCTCCCCACCTTAAGTAAAGGAATCCATTACCCATCTTAGAACATGACAACACATCCTCTTTTCCCCAACAAGACCATGCCAACAATCATCAACTGGTTGAACAAGTCAACTCCAAATAAATGCACTTTTTTCCTGTCGGACTCCAACCTCTATGAAAAACAAAGCAAAACACAAGTGCACATTCTATTTTAAAACAGTAAAGTCCAACGTGAACCGAAGTCAACCAACTCTTTCCAACCACTGTGCTTCCCCAGGGTGACTAAACAAGTCTTTCTTTCATCTGTTTTAGTGCTTCGCCTAGGTGCAACCTCGGGCTCGGTTGAGTACCCAAGAGTTCTGGGCCCCATGAGTCTGAAGCTATAGGCAGACTTCTCCTCAGCCTCTGCTGGGAAGGTGGCACGTCCTTAACCACCACCCCCGGCCCACTCCTCCAGCTCCCCCGTGCTGTGAGAATCACTAAGTGGCACATTCGCACTAATACTCTCCCTTTTCTTCCTTGGGCATCAGTTTCCTCTTCACTCTCTAAGAGTAACAATTGTGCAACTAAACCTTAAGAGGCACTAACTTGGGGTCTCACAGTATGGCTTCCTATCTCCAGCAATTACTTGCACATGCACTCTTAAAACCCCTTCCTCCACTTTGGCAGGGTGATACCATCACATCTCTTACTGCAGCTTTCTCCTCCCACTTGGCACATAATCCTCAAATGCTAGCCTTCACCTAATTTACTTAGTCTTGTTTTAGGAGAAAATGCTGCACAATGCCTGCGAGAGGCAAATAATCACAGGGACATTCCCAACCTGAAACACCTCACGTTCTATGAGGAAAACCCTGGGGCGCTCATGAGGAGGCACTCTGCTCTTGCTATGGGAGATGGCAAGGTTGGGGCATTGTGCCAGCACCAGGTTAGTGACTGAACCTGTGAAGCATCACATGACCACAAGCTTCTACCCCCCTTCCCTGTCACCTTAATTTCAAAAGAGTAATGTTCACCCAATCTTAACTTGTACCATCCTTTACTGAAGATCCACTACAGCAACTGGAAGCACAGGAGGAGGAAGATCATGATCATGATAAAGAGGAGGAATAGAGATACAACTACTTCCTTGTGAACTATGATGATGCAGATGATGATGAAGAAGGAGATGAATGAGATGAGGTTGGACTCAAGCCCACACATGAGATCCTACAGAAAATCTCCTGGCCCAACACCCTCAAACTCATCCCCTGCGTCCAATCTTGGCAGCAGTCATGACTCTTTCCTTCTACACCAGTCCTCTGTGCCACCTTGATTCCAACCAGGCCTTCAAGTTACAGGCCGGCAATTGGGCAACAAAGGCTATCCCCTCTGGAAAAGCTCATGACTCCTGCAGAGCATACACACAACGAGAGCCATGCTGGCACACAACGAGAGCCATGCTGGACACAACAAAAGCCATACTGGCACAAGGAACATAATTGCACAAACGATCGGTGTGCTCAAGCAGTGATACCCCTGCCTGGGCTGTTCCGGAGGAGCTTAGCGGTGCGCCTCTGAGCGGGTGTCCTGTTTGATGGTCTGCTGTATGCTGCATATCTTTGTGATAATGAAGGACCAGCCCTTACCACTGCCTGGGCAGCAAGAAGTGCAGCAGGAGGAGGAAGAGCATGAAGAAGAGGAGCAGAGGCATTGACCACTAGCGGCCAACTTTGACTGGGCCGTACCACCCGTTAAAGGGACCGCACACCCAAAAAAAAAATTAGGGGGAACATTACCAGTGTCTCGAGCTGCCAGAGCTCTCAGAGAGCAACTCATTAAGCAGAGCTTCACATAAACCATCCCTCCCAACTCCAATATATCAACAGTCCCACAATCCTTACCACCGTCCTTACTACCAGCATCCGATTGCCTTCCTTCAGGCCAGCCTTTAGATCTTGCCCTCACTTCACTATTCATATAAGCAGCAAATCCAGAACAAAAAACAAATTTATCAAACAACTCAATTCCATCTGTATCTAACAGTAAACAAAAATAATTAAGAATCACCCTTGTGTAATGCCCTTAGTGCCTGGCTCCTGTGCTAATTCTCCTGTCCCAGTGGTCCTACGAAGTGTGTTCCCAATGGCTGAACTTTGCAAGGTGGAAGGCAGCTGAGCTTCCATTGAGAACAATTTGGATAGCCGTGGTGGGCGACCTTGAGAAGCTGTGGGCCTTGAGGGCCCGGCTGCAGACTGTAGCATCTCGGCGTGGGCTGCAGCAGCCTGGCCCACTGGCCACAACAAGGGCACTGGTGAAGTGGGTGATGGGAGAGCAGGCATGATGTCATCCAGAGAGAGGACAACAGGTGCCTCTCCCTCTCCCTCTCCCACGGAGCCAAGGCCACTCTCCTGGGACTGCGCCTCAGCTCTCCGGCAGCTCTGCGCAAGATTGAAGTGACGCTCTGGAAGACCCTGTTCCCAGTGGCCCCCAAAGCCAAGGCCAAGATGGCAGCCATCTGAGCTTCCATGACAGCAGTGTGAGTTGTCAGGAGAGACTCCATGATGGTGGGCACCACAGTCATCATGGTCCTTGTAACGAGTGGGCAGAAGTTTTGCTCATTATAAGGCCAACCAGAAAATCTCAGATAATAGCAGGGACCCAGTGGATGCACTGACAAAGTTTGAGGCCCATGTTCGAGTGTTATTATGTTGCTATGTTGCTATGTTACTATGTTACTATGTTGTATGTCAGTATGGGGGAGGGGGCGACCCCGGTTCTATCAGCTCTCTGAGTAAAGGGCTGTTCTGGAATCAATTTTTCTTTTAAATTTGATACTGTGCTGGGGTGCAGGCCACTTGCCTGGCCTGCATTCCACCGATGGGGCTGGTCTTCCTGGAAGCAGGTATGCCTTCATTCAATTGGCATACTGACTGCCCTGCCTGGACTGTTCAGGAGGATCTTTGCAGTACACCCCTGAGCAGATCACAGAAATCACAGAAATCACAGAAACCCCACAGTGCAGATAGAGGCCATTTCGGCCCATCGAGCCTGCACCGACACATATCCCACCCGATCCCTGTAACCCCTACACCAACACATATCCCACCCTATCCCCGTAACCCCACATATTTAATCCCCCCTAACACTAAGGGTCAATTTATCATAGCCAATCAACCTAACCCGCACATCTTTGGACTGTGGGAGGAAACCGGAGCACCCGGAGGAAACCCACACAAACACGGGGAGAATGTGCAAACTCCACACAGACAGTCACCCGAGGCCGGATTCGAACCTGGGTCCCTGGCGCTGTGAGGCAACAGTGCTAACCACTATGCCACCGTGCTATTCAGTTTGAGTTTTTAAAATTTGTTTATTGGATGTGGGCGTTGCAGGCAAGGTCAGCATTTATTGCCCATCCCTAATTACCCTTGAGAAGGCAGTGGTGAGCCGCCTTCTTGAACCGCTGCAGTCCGTGTGGTGAAGGTTCTCCAGGATTTTGACCTAACGACGATGAAGGATCGGCCATATACTTCTAAGTCAGGATGGTGTGTGACTTGGAGGTGATGGTGTTCCCATACGCCTGCTGCCCTTGTCTTTCTAGGTGGTGGAGGCCACGGGTTTGGGAGGTGCTGTCGAAGAAGCCTTGGCGAGTTGCTGCAATGCATCTTGTAGATGGTACACACTGCAGCCGCGGTACGCCGGTGGTGGAGGGAGTGAATGTTGAAGATGGTGGATGGGGTGTCAATCAAGTGGGCTGCTTTGTCCTGGATGGTGTCAAGCATGTTGAGTGTTGTTGGAGCTGCACTCATCCAGGCAAGTAGAGAGTATTCCATCACACTCCTGACTTGTGCCTTGTAGATGGTGAAAAGGCTTTGGGGAGTCAGGAGGGGAGACACTCGCTGCAATATACCCAGCCTCTGACCTGCTCTTGTTGCCACAGTATTTATGTGGCTGATGATCTGCTGTATGCTGCATATCATTATTCTTCTTCTTGTGTCTTCTTGGTGTTTCCTTTGGGGAACAGTGTTGTAATGTCCGTGTATAATCAGACACAGACTGCAGGAGAACGGTACAAACGATGTTTACTCAACGTGGCTCAGACTGCAACTGAACTGTACAGATCAGTACTCAGTGTTATATACAGGTGTGGTCACTGCCGGTACTACAGTATACATGAGCTGCAAGAAGTAGATCCCCCCTTAAAGGTACATACATTACAATTCCTCCCCTTTTAGATTAACAGTACCATAACACTCATTTAACAATTAAATATCAAACTAATTACAATTAACACTTTTAACATGCAACATTAGCTGAAAATAGTCTATTTATAAATTCAGTCTTTGGGGAGGCTTCCTGATCCTTTCTGGATAGCGCCTTTCCCGAATGTCTTGCTCTTGGTGCGGAGGCGATTCTGGCCCCCTGTCGTCGGTTGGTTTATCAGCTTCCGATGCTACTGTTTCTGGAGTAGATGCTTCCTGTACGTCGGGTTCATCACCAGGTACGTATGGGCGAGGCATGGGGTTGACTTGTTCCTGTGACTCTAGGATCTGGTCAGCATGGCATCTCACGATGCTCTCCCCAACGTCCACTGTGTACATTAGTGGGCCCTGCCGTGTGCATATCGTTCCTGGCTGCCATTTTTCTGTTCGGTAGTCGCGGGCCAAGACTGGTTGCCCTACATTGAAGCTCCTTGTTGGCTTCTCATGGATGTGCTGGAATTGCTTACTCTCAACATCTCTTCGTATGTTTGGTCTGAGCAAATCCAGGCGAGATCTTAACCTTCGGTTAAAGAACATCATGGCTGGGGCCTGGTTGGTGACTGCATGTGTCGCATTCCGGTAGGCGAACAGGAAATTGTCCACCTTGTGCTGCAGCGGAATGTTGTCATTGTACATAGCCTTTATTGCCTTCTTAAAGGTTTGTACGAACCTCTCAGCCAATCCATTTGTGGCTGGATGATACGGGGCGGATGTGTAATGCCTTACCCCATTCTTTTTCAAGAACCTCCAGAACTCTTCTGACACAAACTGTGGTCCGTTGTCGGAGCAAATCTGTTCTGGCCAGCCATTCCTGGCAAAAATGGTCCGTAGGACTGCAATAGTTTTCTCCGTGGTGGTGGAGGACATTTTGATGACCTCAGGCCATTTCGAGTGCGCATCCACGGCTATTAAAAACATTGAGTCCATGAATGGACCAGCAAAATCAATATGCACCCGTTGCCATGGAGATGAGGGCCACTCCCATGGGTGTAGAGGGGCCTGTGGTGGTGCATTTTGGACTTTCTGGCATCCTGAGCAGCTCTTGGTCAGGTCCTCAATTTGTTTATCGATTCCCGGCCACCACACATAAGCCCTGGCTAGGCTTTTCATTTTTACCCCTCCCAGATGACCCTCATGAAGCTCATTGAGCACTCTATCCCTTAACTTGGGTGGAATTACCACTCGGGATCCACACATCAAGCTCCCCAGGCACACTGACAGCTGTTCTCTCCTTGTCGAGAATGCTGGCAACAGTGAGTCGCCATGTGCTGGCCATCCCTTCACCGTCAAATCATATACCCGAGACAGTGTCGGGTCATTTCAGGTTGCCTTTTCGATACAAGCGTTAGTTACCGGTAGGTATTCAACTATAGTCGAATGGAATATTTCGACAGGATCCACTGCTGGTGCTTCCTCCGCAGTAGGCAGTGGCAGGCGTGATAGCCCATCAGCATTTCCATGCTGTTTCGTGCCCTTATATTCAATCTCATAGTGGTGCGCCCCTAGAAAAAGTGACCATCTTTGTAGTCGTTGCGCAGTCATCACCGGAACGCCCTTCTTCGGATTAAAAATGGAGACAAGAGGCTGGTGATCAGTCAGCAAGGTGAATTTCTGCCCGTGCAGATAATGATTGAACTTTTTCACTCCCCACACTAGGCTGAGTGCCTCCCTGTCAATCTGGGCGTAGTTACGCCCGGCTGAGGTTAGTGATCATGTCGCAAAGGCTATTGGCCTCTCTGAGCCATCCGAGAATTTGTGCGACAGCACCGCTCCAATGCCGTAGGGTGACGCATCACATGCTAACCGAATTGGTAATGCTGGCTTGTAATGGGCCAATACCTCTTTCGATGTGATTAGTGTTTTGCTCTTCTGGAAAGCTCGTCTACATTCGTCATTCCACTTCCATGGCACCCCAGTTTGCAATAGGGTGTTCAGTGGGTGTAGTATTGTCGAAAATTTGGCAAGAACTTATGGTAGTGGTTTACCAGCCCGAGGAACGACCTCAGTTGTGACACATTTTCCGGTGCTGGAGCCTTGACCACTGCCTCAATCTTCTCTGGGGACTTATGTAACCCCTCTTTATCGATAACGTGGCCACAATACGAGATCTGTTTTCTAAAAAACTCGCATTTGGGGTGGTTAGCTCGGAGCCCATATTCCTGCAATCTAGTGAGCACCTGCTCCAAGTTGGCAAGGTGATCACTGTCATTTTCGCCCGTGACCAGGATGTCGTCCAAATAACACTGGGTCCCTGGGATCCCTTGCAGGACTTGTTCCATTGCCCTCTGCCAAATAGCCGGAGCTGATGCTACCCCGAATACCAGCCGGTTGTATTGGTAGAGACCTTTATGGGTGTTGATTGTGAGGTATTTTTTTGATGCTTCTTCTACCTCCATTTGCAGATACGCCTGGGCCAGATCAATCTTAGTGATGCATTTCCCTGCAGATAGCGAGGCGAAAATATCTTCAATCCGCGGAAGTGGATATTGTACGGTGTGAAGGACCGGGTTCACTGTTACCTTAAAGTCCCCACAGATGCGAACCTTCCTTGATTCCCCAGGCGTGCTGCTCAACGACTTTTTCATCACAGGGACGATGGGTGTAGCCCACTCGCTCCAGTCTACCTTGGACAGTACAGCTGAACGTTCCAGACTCTCCAGCTCTGCTTCGACGGCTGGGCGGATCGCATAAGGTACCGGTTTGGCCTTAAAAAATTTTGGGCTTGCGTTTTCTTCAATTTTAATTGTCGCTTTCATGCCTTTTAGTGTTCCGAGTCCTTGCTGTAACACTTCTTTCGCGTCAGTTCGGATCTTTGACAGTCGCCCAGGTGTGACGTCGCCATCCTTTTTGTCAGCCACAGTCAGTGCCTGTATGGAATGCCAATCCAGTTGTATTTTCCGGATCCATTCACGTCCCAGTAATGGTGGTCCTCCATCTTGCAATACATACAGGTCTAGTTTTGGTGTTTCCTTACCGTTATATATAACGGTCACCCTTATTTTTCCTTTGGGGTAGACTTTTTGCCCCGTGTACGTCTTCAAAATAATTTTTGTGTCTCTCAATGGTATGTGTGAGAATAGCCGCTCGTAGTCCCGTCAGTTTATAACTGTTAGAGCTGATCCTGTGTCCAATTCCATCTTTACCTGGACTCCTGCTATCTTGAGAGTGACCCAAATGGTTCGGTGATCCTCCATTGTGATCACATTATGTAGTTTCAGACAACTCAGTTCCCTGCTTTTGGAGTCGTTATCACTCTTTTGTTTGTCTGAACTATTCTCCGTTATCTTATGTACCTTCTTGTACTTCCCTTTGGTCTTATTGCTGGTTTTCTTTCCCGACCTGCAGACTCGTGCTATGTGTCCTACTTTTCCACACTGTCTGCACACTTTGTCTTTGAACCAGCAATCATTCTGGTCGTGTGTTGTTCTGCCGCAGCGATAGCACTTCTCTGTTCCATATGACATTTCATTTGTGCCATATTCTTGCGGTCTCTGTTGTATCTCTGCAGCGCCCCGTGCTGTTGCTTCATATGATACTCCAATGCTGAAAGCCTTTTCCAGCGTAAGGTCCTTTTCAGATAAAAGCCGTTTCTGGGTTCCTTCACTTTGAAGCCCACACACAAACTTGTCCCTTAAGGCATCTGCCAGTCCCGCTCCAAACTGGCAGTGTTTCGATAGTTTGCGCAGTTCTGTTAAATAATCAGCATTGCTTTCATCCTTATGCTGGTTCCGTTTGTGAAACTTGAATCTTTCTGCTATCAGCAGCGGTGTGGGGTTTAAATGTTCCTTTAGTATCGTTACTATGTCTTCAAAACTCTTTTCCATTGGCTTCGTTGGGGTTACTAGATTTCGTAATAAACCATACGTCTTTGCACCCATTAAATTTAATAATACCGACGCTTTTTTGTCATCTAACACCTCATTTGCCTTGCAGTACACTTCTATTCGTTCGACATATGTAGTCCAATCTTCGACTTCATTGTCAAATGCGGTGATACTGCCACTCTTCAGCATGTTGGTGTGGTTTAAAATGGCGTCTCCCAATGGCTTCAAATGGCGTCTCCCGCGCTTTCCTTCCTCCCCCGCTGCTGCCGACGCCGCTCCCGGCGGTTCTCGTGGCAATGGCGGTGCCCTGTAGGTTTTGCGCGCCTCTCTCTCCCCCTCTCCGACGCTGCTCGGGCCCTGAACACAGGCTGCACCCTGTGCGCTCTGCCCTCTCTCTCTCTCCGACGCTGCTCAGCCCCTGAACACCAGCTGTGCCCTGTGCGCTCTGCCCTCTCTCTCTCTCCCCGTCGACGCTGCTCGGCCCTTTGCTGTGCCGCTCGGTCGGCTCTAGCCTGCCGCCGTCCGGGAAGGGTCTGCGCACTACCTGTTGCCAGCCCGTTTCGCTGGACCACCTCGACTGGAAAGCCAAGCCTGGCTCTCGACAGCCTCCCCCGCAATTCTCGAGTCTCTGCTGGCCTTGATCTCCAATCCACTGATCTCCAGGAACGAATCCCCGGGAGGTGATGCAGAGTTGCAGGTAGGTTCGAACCTGCCTCGTCGCCAATGTAACGTCCGTGTATAATCAGACACAGACTGCGGAGAATGGTACAAACGATGTTTACTCAACGTGGCTCAGACTGCAACTGAACTGTACAAATCAGTACTCAGTGTTATATACAGGTGTGGTCACTGCCGGTACTACAGTATACATGAGCTGTAAGAAGTAGTTCTCCCCTTAAAGGTACATACATTACAATTGTGAAGGGGTGGATGGATTCACAGGCTGATTAATAGTCTGACTGACCATGTTAACGCTCCTTCCATGGCCGTAACCATCTTTGCACCAGTCGATAGGGTGGTTAGTCCTATATGGCGGGAGGGTTTTATGGGATCCCACAACCGATACAATGGAGGGGGGGTGGGCACCCACACCCGGCACCCACACCCGGCATGAGTATCCCGCTGGATGTCAACCCAGAGTTTCAGACGGCATGTTAGGCACTCATATGCTCTATTCCATGGTATAATTTCAGAGCCACTAAAAAGCAATACATGTACAAATCATGAAAATATGTTTTTTTTGTGAAAACAGATGTTTTCAGAGGTGCCAATGATGAACAACATAATGGAGACCCCGACTCCTGATTACGAATATTTGTGCGAAAAAGAAGACGTCAACACATTTGGAGCGACATTGCTGCCTACCTTCTATGCAATTGTACTAGTGCTTAGTCTAATTGGAAATGGATTGGTTTTATTGATACTTGTGAAATATGAATACCTAAAAACCATAACAAATATATTTATTCTTAACCTCGCTATTTCAGATTTACTTTCTGCTATCTGTCTTCCTTTCTGGGCAATCCAGCATTCAGTGGGATGGATCTTTGGAGATGCGATGTGCAAGTTAATGAGCGGCATATTTTACATTGGCTTTTACAGTGGTATAATGTTCCTGACACTGATGACAATTGACCGATACCTTGCGGTTGTTCATGCTGTGTCTGCAGCAAGATCCAGAAAAGTTTGCTATGCAACAATAACAAGTGCGATTGTTTGGCTGATCAGTACAGTAGCAACCATCCCCGACTTTTTCTTTGCTGGTTTTACAGAGGATTCTACTTGTGACAATCTCTACCCAGATGGTGAGGCAGTTCCGTGGAAACTATTGAGATATTATCAACAAAATATACTGTTCTTTATCTTTCCATTTATTATCATTGTGTACTGCTATTTTAGGATAATTCAAACATTGATAAAGTGCAGAACAGTGCAGAAACACAGGACCCTGCGAGTTATATTCGCCATTGTAGTGGTGTTTTTTTTATGTTGGGCGCCTTACAATGTTGTGATTTTCTTGAGATCTTTGGAGGAGCTCGAGGTGGAGCAGTTTCAAGACTGTGAATTGGAGAAACGCATAGATTACGCGTACACAATCTCTCACAATGTGGCTTATTTCCACTGCTGTCTCAATCCCATCTTTTATGCCTTTGTGGGTGAAAAATTTAGAAGACACCTCATTCATTTCTGTGACCACTGTTTGCCATGTGGTCTGGTGTGTCAACAGCGGGAAATTGTCACCAGGAACCCCAATGTGGAATATTCCGATGGCTCTATGGGTAACGATACAAATAACTGGTAGGCTGACAAAAAAAACTCGGAGTGACTGCTGCCAACGAACCGGAAGCTGCTGCCAAGAAACCGGAAGCTGCACAGAAGCGTTCTGCGCATAGCTCTGTGGCAGTTTAAGTATGAATTTTTAATAATATAGTCACAGCGCATTCCTAAATCTATGGAATCTACAGAGCTATGGGCTGGTTTAATAATGTATAATAATAGCGCGGGTCGGTTAATGCATGATATTTTCGCGGGGGGAGGGTTGCGGAGATTTATTGGGACGGTGCGCAAGCTCCGTGTGAAGGGAAAGGAGAAGAAAATGAATAAAGCTGGACTAAAAACAGAAAATGCTGGAAATACTCAGCAGGTCAGGCAGCATCTGTGAAGAGAGAAACAGAGTTAACGTTTCAGGTCGATGACCTTTCGTCAGAACTGGAAAAAAGCAAGACACACTTTACAGCCTTCCGGACTCAATATCGAGTTCAACAATTTCAGATCATAACCTCGGCCCCCATTACATTTTTGCTTATTTTTTATCCACACCTTTGTTTTGGCCTTTCCACCCCCCCTTTTTTTTCTCCCACATGGCAGCTGTCTCCCATTCTGCCAGCGCATTTCACACCTAATCTAGAGCCGTCTTTTGTCTCCACTAGTCCTATCATGATCTCGTCTCGTTTTGAATACCTCTTAATGTCTCTTCATTTCTCTTTTGTTCTCTCCCAGCCTGGCCTTTCAATCTATTTCATTTCCTGTGCCTTTCCAGTCTTGACAAAGGGCTTGACCCGAAACGTTGACTCTATTTTCTCTCCACGGATATTGCCTGCTGAGTTTTTCCAGCATTTTCTGTTGTTATTCAGGAAAAGGAACAGATTTTTAAGCAAGTGTAGGGACTGGGAAAGGGGGAGGGGATGAAAGAACAAAATGGAAGGTCTGTGATAGGATAGAAGGCAGGAGATGTTAAGAGATATTAAGAGATATTCAAGACAAAAGGAGATGGTAATGGGACAGGTTAAGAAACAAAGGATGGCTCGAGATGAAGTGTGAATTGCGCTGGCAGAATGAAAGACAGCTGCCATGTGGGAGAGAAGAACAGAAGGCACAAACAAAAAGTGTGGATAAAAATATATATATGATAGGGGCCGAGGTTATGATCTGAAATTGTTGAACTCTATGTTGAGTCCAGAGGGCTGTAAAGTGCCTAATCGAAAGATGAGGTGCTGTTCCTCGAGCTTACGCTGAGCTTCAGTGGAACAATGCAAGAGGCCGAGGACGGTGAGGTCTGATTGGGGGTGGAGCGGAGAGTTAAAGTGACAGGCGACCGGAAACTCGGGGTGCCCCTTACGGATGGACGTTTACTGTGCTTCACTGGTGCGGATTTTCTTTCCCTGACGCGGCGGTGTTCGGCAGCAGCAATCTCTTTTCACCAAACCCCCCCCACTTTCCTTCCCCTCCTTTCTCTCTGGAAGTGTTTCCTTTGTAATGGCGACAATATTTTCTTTTCAGTTAGCGAACGACCGATAAAACACCAAAACTGCGCATGGGCAACTACTTCAACTTCATTGGCAGCAGTCGCATCCTTAAAAAAAAACATGTTTGAGGTAATTTGTAATTTGTGGTGCTTTTGCTAAGTAAATGAGAAGATTTTTCTGATGTAAGTAAATAAGATTTTTCTGATGTAAGTAAATGAGAAGATTTTTCTGATGTAAGTAAATGAGAAGATTTTTCTGATGTAATGTAATCGAAATGGGTTTGACGTAATCACAGTAACATAGCAAAGGGTATGGTTTTGCTTTTCATAGAAAATCAAACCAGCAGAATGAAATAAATTGACCTGGTCTGGTCTTTTTCTTAGCTGACACTGAAGGGATAATTACTAGTCCTAGCCCCTTTCGGGCTACCCCAGATCAGGCGTATTCCCCAGACGTTCACCTTCAACTAAAGTTAGAGGTAGCCGAATCCTAAAGATGCTTAATTGGGTCTAAAGGTCTGGACTATCTCTCCCTAAAGGAAAGGAACAACCTAAAGATGTTACTGTCCTCCAGAGAGCACTTTTAATAAGTTTAGCTAGACTGTAAGCTTCCGGATATTATGAGGGTCCGGAAAACTCCCCTAGAATTCTGCAACTCCTCACCAAAGAGTGTACAGAGATTGAGTTTGCGAGTTTGATACAGAAGTACTATAGAAACATAGAAACATAGAAGATAGGAGCAGGAGTAGGCCATTCGGCCCCTCGAGCCTGCTCCGCCATTCAATGCGATCATGGCTGATCATCCAAATTCAGTACCCGGTCCCTGCTTTCTCCCCATACCCCTTGATCCCTTTAGCCTTAAGAAATATATCCAACTCCTTCTTGAATATATTTAATGTATTGGCCTCTACTGCCTTCTGTGGTAGAGAATTCCACAGGTTCACCACTCTCTGGGTGAAGAAATTCCTCCTCATTTCTGTCCTAAATGGCCTACCCCTTATCCTTAGACTGTGACCCCTGGTTCTGGACTCCCCGACCATCGGGAACACCCTTCCTGCATCTAGTCTGTCCAGTCCTGCCAGAATTTTATAGGTTTCAATGAGATCCCCTCTCATTCTTCTAAACTCCAGCGAGTACAAGCCCAGTCGACCCAATCTCTCCTCATATGTCATTCCTGCCATCCCAGGTATCAGCCTGGTGAATCTTCGCTGAATTCCTTCCATGGCAAGAACATCCTTCCTCAGATAAGGTGACCAAAACTGCACACAATACTCAAGATGTGGTCTCACCAAGGCCCTGTACAACTGCATCAAGACATCCTTGTTCCTGTACTCAAACCCTCTCGCTATGAAGGCCAACATACCATTTGCCTTCTTAACCACCTGCTGCACCTACATGCTTACCTTCAGCGACTGGTGCACAAGGACACCCAGGTCTCGTTGCACTTCCCCTTCTCCCAATCTATTGCCATTCAGATAATAATCTGCCTTCCTGTTTTTGCCACCAAAGTGGATAACCTCACATTTATCCACGTTATATTGCATCTGCCATGCTTCTGCCCAATCACCCAACCTGTCCAAATCATCCTGTAGTTTCTCGGCATCCTCCTCACAGCACACACGCCCACCCAGCTTTGTGTTGTCTGCAAATTTGGAGATATTACATCTAGTTCCCTTGTCTAGATCATTAATATATATTGTGAATAGCTGGGGTCTAAGGACCGATCCCTGCGGTACCCCACTAGTCACTGCCTGCCACTCGGAAAAAGACCCGTTTATTCCAACTCTTTGCTTTCTGTCTGCCAACCAGTTCTCTATCCAAGTGTGAGACAATTCTAAAATTCTAAAAATATATAGATTTATTAAAGAACCGACATGTAATTTACAGTTGGTATTTCAATCGCAACATTAACAGTTCCAAATACAAAAAGCTTTACAATTTTATTATCAGAGATCCTTACTCTCAAATCTTAACTTCGTTACATTTTTAAATTTCTTAGTCTTATTCCAGGATATCCACCAAAATCAAATACATTATCTTTTTGATCCCCAAGACTCAAAGAGTTGTAGACTTACAGAGCTTGCCTCTGAAGCTGAGAATCGCTTTGCCCCTTTACAGCGAGACTATCTTCCCATTTGAAAGTTCAATTTTTATACCCTTTCTCAGTGATATTTCCTTTGAAGTTTTCTGCTGATGTAAGCTAATTATCTCTAGTCATTTTTCTGTTGACACCTGCTATTTTTACAGTCAGATCAGCTTGTAGCATTAAGAATCGTGTCTCTACCTTTAGATGTTCAAAGCTTAGCATAAAAAACGGTGTGGAACAGATGTTTCTATTTGATGTCATTCTTACCAAAGTCTTCTGTTTGTGCCTCTTCCTGAAGTGTAAAATAAAAACAGCTCAGATAGGTGCACCATTGTCTTCTTAGTTACCTCAACTGGTTGTAGCACAGACTTGTGTCTGTCTTTCATTTGATCTTCCGTGTTTCATTTGATACTACTTTTACGAAGGCATATGTTTCTTTAATTTTCTGTGATTCTTTCCGAAGTGTTGGTTTAAGACACCTTAACAGGTTATATATCATTGTGTTCTTTCCAAAACTTCAGACTTTCAGGAACCTTTAACCTTCTGTTTCAACAAGGCTATTGATTCAGTGTCAACAACTTATCTTATCTCAATAGCCTGTATGCTGTTCACAGCTTTAGATTGTTGAGGCTTCCAGATTTACAAGCCCAGTTTGTCATGTTTTAATAAAGTCAAAATTCTTTTATAGAATGGTGTATTTTTCTGAATAGGTATATTGCTTATTCCTTCACAACACTTTATGCATAATTTACTTCTTAACAATATTATTTCTTAACACTTGCCATAGGATTTTCTTGTCTACATATTCCATGAATAAGTCATGTGTTACTAATTATTGCTAGGACTGATTATGTTGAAAGTTGTAGGTTCAGGAAGTGAAAAAAAATAAAAGCCTTAATCTGTTTGTCACACAACCTGCCGTGCACTTTAATAAATCTTGGATCTCAAAATATTTTGGCAGACATGGAATTGCATATACCAATTAGAAAAGAGCCCTGCAAATAGCAACATGGGACTTGCAAAACCGGCATGGATTATTGAAAATGTGGATCATCCCAAACTCCCCAAACACACTTCAGGAATAATCCTGCATTTGGCTCCAAGAGGCATGTCCACATCCCACCGCCCCCCCCCCCCACCCGCCTCCACCCCCAGCAATTGCCACCCTCCCCCCTTTAATGTGGAACTTCTGGCTCGGCTCCTCCAAGGAGCTGCTTGGATTTTTCGCCCCTTCTCCCCGGCTGGCGAGCTGTCTGTGAGTGCTCTCCGCTTGCTGGCATTATGGAGGTGCGACCTGGCCATAAAAACGGTTTGGGCCTCTTGGGTAAGATATCGGACGAGTGGCGTAATCTCACTGCCCGCCACTGAAGGGCCAACAGTGCATTAAACCAATGAACTTGTGAATTCCATTTGGCAAAATGATTCACAAAACATTTCGTAGTATAGAGGATCAATGGCTGACATCTAATGATGGCTAGTGATATTCTGGTGATTTATAGGAGGAAACAAGGTAGGGAAGCAGGTGGACTGGTCCCGGCTCATGGTTGATCCAGCTGTAACCCATCCCTTCACACTGTAGCCTAGATGCCAATCTGCCATACACCAGCAGCATCATGCCAACAATCGGCAGGAAGTAACTCTTCACTAAGATCCTGCTTGCACCCGTCGCTAACAGTTTCCCCATTGTGTTTCTGCAGGTTTGGTAGGCAATCAGCACCTCATCTAGGTACTCCATGACCGTATTTTACTCAGGCAAGTGCCGGCACAGAGCCGTTCAACTTAGGGGGATCTAGATAGTGTGTTTGAGGGGGAGCACGCTGGGTAAACCACAAGGCACAGGCAACCAGAAGCCAGGGCAGATGGTGCCAGAGAAGGAGTAAGACTTGCTCGGATGTTAGGTTGCCTCTTTCCCCAGTTTTATGAGGTGGCTGGCTTTCTCAAGGTCCAGAGTGCAATAGATGGCACCCATGTTGCTTTGCGAGTTCCTACAGAAAACCCCCTCAAGTACCTCAACTGGAAGGGCTTGCACTCCCTGAATGTAAGGATTGTGTGTCACAACATGCAAAGAATCCTGCACGCCAATGAGAGATATATTGGAAGTTGTCTCAATGCATTCAATCTTTGAAATTAAGCTCTCCTTGATCATTTCAGGGAAGAGGATCAGATGAAAGGATAGCTTGTGGGTAACAAAGCCTACTGCCAATCCCATGGATAATGACATCCATTAAGAGTGGCCAAAACAACAGCAAAGGAGTGCAACAATGAGGCACGCACCTCTACATGATTGATCATTGAGAGACCCTGGTCTGCAAAGGGTGCTTTTGCTGTCTAGATCGATCGGGAGGGCCTCTTTAGTATGCTCCTGCTCATGTGTCATGCACAGTTGTAGCCTGCTGTGTCCTGCACAATTTCACCATACAAAAAGGCCTGACAATTGATATTCCTGAGGAGGTGGTCTGAGCTGCTTTGGAGGCAGAACTACATAGAGGAGAGCATCACACTGACCTACACTCAGAGGACTCCTCAGTGACTGCTGCAAGGGGCATTAGAGCGCAACTGATCACTGAATTATTTTCTGTTTAACACAGTCTTCCTTTGAGACGAATGCCGAAACTCCTTCTCCCCCACCTTCAAATAAAGGAAAAATACTTCAATCCAGTACCCATCTAAAAACATGGCAACACATCAGCCTGCTTTGCCCTAAAATGACTATGCCAATAATCATTATCCGATTAAATAAGTTATCATCAAATCAGTGCACCCTTTCCTGTATGACCTACCTCCACGAGTAACAAAGCACGACGCCATGGAACTGATTAACATTATATAGGTGGACATCGGGTGGGCGGGGGATGGAGCGATCACGCCTCCACCCGATGTCCTCAGGGAGAGGTGGGAAATACAACAGCTCCTCTCTGGAGCCAAGCCAGAAGTTGGAGATTAAAAGGGAAGAGGCAACTGAGAAAGGGGAGCACAGGTGGACTTGCGGCAGGTAGGACTATTTTTATATGTGCACTGGAGAAGGTCCGGCAGAATTGGTCTCTTCTACTGGAACAGCAATTTAATTGGAATAAAAAAGGGACATAAAACCAGCAGAAATAAAATAAAGCCTAAAATCTGAATCAAAATTGAGATGCATCCACATTACACTCTTATAACACAGATTTTTGATCCTTTTATTTCTGGCCCTCAAAACGGCAGCTTGACATTTCAAAGTCTTTTGGGTATGACTGTCATTCTTTCTGGAGTTTGTGAGTAAGCTCGGATTTTGAAGCAGCACTGGCTCGAGAAAAGAAACGGTGACACAGTCTCTCATATGCGGTGTAACAGAAAAGTAGAAACATTGGAAAGGGCCTTAGCAGCAAAGAGAGGAATAATTTGGTCCATGACAGGGCCCATGATGAAGACAATATTGATAATGAAGACGAGTTCGATGACGAAGACAAGTTTGATAAGATGGGTTCGATGATGAAGGCAGGGCTGATGATGAGGTCAATTGGGAGGAGTTAGCCCAACCGACAGCCTATTATCACTGTAATGACTGGGAGCTGGGTGGGGAAATGTGTCCCATGATGCAGGAAAAATATACCATAGATCCAGACATCCCCCGGAACCCTCTTTTGGCCTCCAAATTTATGGTACAATATACCTCCCAACAGCTGCAAGATATATTAGCAAAGTGTACAGGTAACTGTAGCTGTAGTAAAGACAGCTGCTTTATGGTAGTTGTAGTAAAGACAGCTGCTGGACGGCAGTCGTATAAATAGGAAGCCATCTTGGCCATGCAGCAGTACTGCACGAGCTGGCACTGACTCAAGACCTAATAAAGAGTACTCAACGATATCTACTCGTAAGCCTCTTAATACTAAGATATACGATAACATTACATGGTACCAGGATTTATAGAAGGCACGATACGGGCATACCACAACAATGGAAGGGATAAAACCACCGACTAGCCTGCAACTTGAAGGAAATCTGGACGAAAATTGGCACGAATTCAAACAACGCTTTCTTCTCTACCTCACAGCGATCGATGCCACGACTAGCTCTGGAACACGTAAGGTAGCTTTGTTGCTAACAGTGGCTGGCTCACAGGCAATCGAGCTGTATAATACATTTACGTTTGCAGCTGAAGGTGACAAAAATGATCTGGACAAGGTGATAGATTTGTTCGATAAATACTGCACACCTAAAAAGAATGAAACGTTCGAGAGATTTGTTTTTCGCTCCCGCGTGCAAAAGCAAGGAGAATCCTTTGATGTTTTTCTGACGGACTTGAAAACAAAAGCACAAACATGTAACTTTGGAGACTTGAAGGAATCGATGATACGCGATCAGGTCATTTTCGGAATACTTGACAAGAAGGTGAGGGAGAGAATGCTTAGGGACAATGACTTAACTTTGGATGCTGCAGTAAAAATATGTCATGCTAGTGAACTCTCAGCCATGCACACGCAAACATTCGATGGGAGAACTACAGCAACGGGCGTGAGAGCGCTGGGACTGGACAACCTACCAGTGGATGTAGTCCACAGAAGGGATACAAGAGGGCGCACAGAGTTCAGGACTATGACGCCATAAGATTGCAGACAGTGCAGCAAGAGACACGTGGCAAGACAATGTCCGGCTTATGGGAAGAACTGCGCAAAATGTAAAGGCAGGAATCACTTTGCTAAAATGTGCTTTTGGGAAGAGAAAACCGAAGGTAAAAAGACAGTGCATGCTATTGAGACTGAAGACATGGAATCGGAGACTTTGTATGTTGGAATGGTGCAAAATGACTTAAAACAGGGTAAAGATATGGAAAAGGAAGTACATTCCGTAGGACTAAAGACTGAAGTTTGGATAGCCCCCTTGCTGATAAATGGCACCATTGTTCCCTTCAAGCTAGATACAGGTGCTAAGGCAAACCTCATAAGCTGGAGTGATGCACGGAATCTCAAAGTGAGACCAAAAATACTGAACAAGACAGTGGCTTTGAAGGCGTACAATGGACAAAGTATTGAAACAAAAGGAACGTGTAGGCTGAATGTTAAGGTAAAAAATCGCATTCACCCATTGATGTTTGTTATAGTGCCTGAAGGACATGAGTCACTGTTGGGGGATAAGGCATGTGTGGATTTGGGCTTGGTAAAACGAGTCTATACTATTAATGAACTGAACTGTGTGCAGAGTGCCCCCCAAGACAGTACAAATATAAAGCATGATGCTATAACACACAAGTACGCAGATGTATTTCAGAGTTTTGGAGCACTGCCCTTTACATACTCCATCAAACTGAGAGATGACGCACAACCTGTGATTCACGCACCCAAGAGAGTTCCGGTGGCCCTCTGTGAGAAACTGTGGAAAGAGCTAGACCGCATGGAGGGACTAGGTGTCATAAAGAAGACTGAGGAACCGACTGACTGAGTAAATTCCATGGTTTGCGTCAATTCAAAAAAGACTGATAAATTGCGTGTCTGCATGGATCTCAAGGACCTTAACGCTAATATAAAAAGAGAGCACTATCAAATCCCTAAGAGAGAGGAAATAGTCAGCGAAATGACAGGAGCAAAATTCTTCCCCAAGATGGACGCCTCGCATGGATTCTGGCAGCTGAAATTTGATGAAGAGAGTGCTAAGCTGTGCACCTTTAACACCCCATTTGGTCAATACTCTTACCAGCGCCTGCCCTTCGGCATTAGCTCCACCCCAGAAATCTTCTACAGAGCAATGGAGCAAATCATCGAGGGCCTGGATGGTGTGCGGGTGTACGTGGATGATCTGGTAGTATGGGGCTCCACTCAGGGAGAGCACGACACCAGACTGGAAAAAACACTTCAGAGGATACGGCAGTATGGACTCAAACTAAATAAAGAGAAATGTCAGTTCAGCGTCAATGAAATCACATTCCTCGGGGACAAGATTTCTGCAGAAGGGATTCAGCCAGACAAGTCAAAGGTAAAGGCCATACATGACATGGAAAAACCAAAGGACAAGAAAGGGGTTCAGCAGGCCCTTGGCATGGTTAGTTACCTAGGGAAATTCATTCCAAATCTGGCAGTGAAAACTGCTCACTTGAGAAAACTGCTGCACCAAGAGACAGAGTTCCAATGGGGACATGAACATGAGAATGAATGGAAGGGGCTGCTACACATTCTAGCAAGTGAACCCCTACTGAAGTTCTTCTGCCCTGAAAAGAGGACAAAAGTGTCCACAGATGCCTCTAAGGATGGATTAGGGGCTGTCCTTCTACAGGAAGATGAAGGAGAATGGCGACCAGTGGCATATGCGTCACGCTCCATGACGGCTACAGAGTGCCGGTATGCGCAAATAGAGAAGGTGTTCTGGACTTATGGACATTTTACATGCAGATAACACCCTCTGGTGGTGGTTATGTGTTAGCAGTGTTTGAGTGCAGTAGAGGTCATTTGACCTTTCTACCTTTCTTCCTGTGTGAGAGGTCATTTGACCTTTCTACCTTTCTTCCTATGTAATATCGAATGTATAGTACTCAGTTTATGTACAAAACATACTTTGTCTTTGTTTACAGTTTCACAAATTTGTTCAAGTAAAGCTTCAAAACAGCGAAACGGCTTCACGAGGAATTATTTGAATGAGTGTTTAACTTGCTGGATAACTAGATAGGAGCACGTCTAGCGAGGCCAGTACAGTGAAAAGATAACAATACGGCTAGCTGTGAAGAGCGGAGCAGGAGGAACCCAGTGTGAGCCTTAACCTCGTAGAGCACACCTACCTCACATCAACATGTCAGAAGATAATAACGAAAATGCTTTGCAGCGAGTAGAAGACCTTAAACAGGCAGACGAAACTGTAGAAGGTGACAATCGGTCGATAAGCTCCGGTTACGTCAGATCACAAGCTGGTTCACGGTCATCAGGTGGTTCTAGAGTAAGCGTGGCCATCGCCAGAGCACGGGCTAAGCTAGTAGCAGCTCAAGCCAGAGCTGCGCATGCGAAGAGTGAAATAGAAATAAAAGTAAGACAGGCCCGTCTCCAAGCTGAACCCCAAGCCGAACAGGCCCGACTCCAAGCTGAGCAGGCCCGATTCCAAGCTGAACGCCAAGCTGAGCAGGCCCGAATCCAAGCTGAACAGGCCGGACTCCAAGCCGAACAGGCCCGACTCCAAGCCGAACAGGCCCGACTCCAAGCTGAGCAGGCCCGATTCCAAGTTGAACGCCAAGCCGAACAGGCCCGTCACCAAGTTGAACGCCAAGCTGAACAGGCCCATCTCCAAGCCACATTAGACGCTCTGCAGCAACAAAAAGAGATAGATGCTACATTAGCTGAGACACAAGTATTCGAGGCAATTTTGGAGGGAGCTGATCCCGAGACAGCTTACAAACCTTTCATTCCCGTTTCGTGGCAGAGTCCACGACAGCGCACCATAGATTACGTGAGTGACCATGCTGACATACAGTTTACAAGAGAAAGGGATGAAGGCCTGCACATCTCTACAGACGCAAGCACCTCATATAACATGTCCCAAGTTGCCAACTAAGGTCAAAGTAGACAGCGTGCCTCAAGCCGCAGAGCCTCCCCCAGCAGAACGGAAGACACGGTGCAGAGGAATAGAATGCTGAATAGAGAAAGTCAGCAGCAAACCCCCTCTCGTTTCCTTGAGACCCCCAACAGAGCCCCTAGCCAAGGCAACCCTGGCACAGGTCCCAGCACCTACAACCTTGCCAAATACCTTGCACGCACCCAGCTGGTGACTACAGGGTTAACCAAGTTTGATGACAGGCCGGAGAATTATCGGGCTTGGAAGTCCTGCTTCCATGATGCCATATCGGGCTTAGACCTGTCGGCAGGAGAAGAGCTCGGCCTCCTTATCAAATGGTTCAGCCCAGAGTCCGCCGGACAGGCATGCAGGATAAAAGCGGCCAATGTGGGATGTCTGCCAGTGGGGTTGAAGATGGCTTGGGCGAGGCTAGAAGAAAGCTACGGCTCGCCCGAAGCCATTGAAAGGGCTCTCTTTGACAGGTTGGAGAACTTTCCGAGGTTGACGAGTAAGGAACCCCAGAATGTCACGGGTGTGGGGAGCCACGGGGCCGTGTAGATATGGGGCCGTGCTCTCCGGGCAAGGTAGGTTCTGGACCCAAGTGCAGAAACCAGGCTAGAGGCAGGTATACAATCTTTAAGGTACTTTACTAGATTCACACATAACTAGATTCATACAAGGAACACAACAATATACATAGAACTCGAGACAAGTTACAAAACGGCTAGTCAAGAATAGGAACTCAGGACAGCTTCCATGAGGCAACCTACTTGTCCATACTGAGCTGGGATAAGCTTACCACAAGCGCAACCAGCTTGCCGAGACGAGACTCGAGACAAGCTATCACGAGGGGCTGCCACAGGGGTAACAGGCTTATCAATACAGAGCTCAAGACAAGTGCCAACATGGCAACACGCTAGTCCAGCCCAGCACCTTATCAAGACTAACAACAACAAGAACACAGACTTAGATACATCTTAAATACAGAGCTCGAGAACCATGGCAGCCAGCTATTCAAAGCCAGCAGCCACAGAGCAAAGGCTAGTCCCCGGTTAGGACTGCACCCAGAGGAAAGCAACCACAGAACTTATATACCAAGAAAACCAGGTGAAACCCATGAACAGCTAACAGGCCGTTAAGAATTAACACAGGAGGCTAGGAACAATTAACAAAGGGCTAGAAACAAACAAGTGAAGGTGCCATCTAGAGGTTACAGAAGGAACTGACTGGCACCCTCACAGGACCCCCTCCCCTAGGAACGGCTCCTGACGTTCCCTCTGGACAATCAGGATAGCGACAGCGAAAATCCCTGAGAAGTTCAGGGGCGCTAATACACAGGGCTCGAATACACAGGGCTCGAATACACAGGGCTCGAATACACAGGGCTCGAATACACAGGGCTCGAATACACAGGGCGAATCTTCTTAGCTTTTCAAGCAATGATATTTCCCATTCCAACTGTTCACAAACTGCAGATGTTCAGAAATCTCAAGACAGAATCATCCTCCTCATCCACTAGCGGCAAGGACATGTCGTGGCAATCATATGACCAAAATCTTTGTAAGCAATGAAGCCATCATTCTCCAGAGGTAGCACGCTCAATGGATTATATTTGTCCAGGAGAACTCGAAGGTATCCAATCCAGGAGAGCTCAAAAGTTGTCTTGTCCAGGACAGCTCGAAAATTCAACCTATCCAGGAGAACTCGAGAGTCTATACGATCCAGAAGAACTCGAAAGCTTAACCTGTCCAGGAGAGCTTGAGAGTTTAATTTGTCCAGGAGAGCTTGAAAACTTAATTTGCCCAGAAGAACTTGAAAGTCTCTCTTTTGTAGGAGAATTTGAAAGCTTAACACAATAAAGGTCCAAAAGACTTGAAAGTTCACTTGAATTTAACATAGGAGACTTGAAAATTTACTCAAAAAATCTAACACAGTAGAGGCCCAGGAAGCTTGAGAATTTACTTGGGGTTTAACACAGTAGAGGCCCAGGAAGCTTGAGAATTTACTTGGGGTTTAACACAGTAGAGGCCCAGGAAGCTTGAGAGTTCACTTGGGGTCTAACACAGTAAAGGCCCAGGAAGCTTGAAAGTTAACTAGAAAGTAAACACAATGAAGGCCCAGGAAACTTGAAAGTTCACTTGAAAATTTAACACAGAAGACGAGAGAGTTCACTAGAAAATTTAACACAGAAGACTTGAAAATTCACTTGAAAATTTAAACACAGAAGACTTGAAAATTTAACACAGTGGGAAACTTGAAAGTTCATTCGGAAGTTTAACACAGAAGACTTGAAAGTACACTTGAAAACTTAACACAGTGGGGGTCTTCCTCCTAGGAGACTCAAAATTAAACACCGACACAGTGGGGAGTCTACGTCCTAGGAGACCAAATATTTGCCCAAAACAGCTCAAAAAATTAACTCGAGAGTTTCAAACCTTGGCTGGTTGGTTTCTGCTGGGTCCATATACGGCTCAGTCCTACTGTCACGGGTGTGGGGAGCCACGGGGCCGTGTAGATACGGGGCCGTGCTCTCCGGGCAAGGTAGGTTCTGGACCCAAGTGCAGAAACCAGGCGAGAGGCAGGTATACAATCTTTAAGGTACTTTACTAGATTCACACATAACTAGATTCATACAAGGAACACAACAACATACATAGAACTCGAGACAAGTTACAAAACGGCTAGTCAAGAATAGGAACTCAGGACAGCTTCCATGAGGCAACCTACTTGTCCATACTGAGCTGGGATAAGCTTACCACAAGCGCAACCAGCTTGCCGAGACGAGACTCGAGACAAGCTATCATGAGGGGCTGCCACAGGGGTAACAGGCTTATCAATACAGAGCTCAAGACAAGCGCCAACATGGCAACACGCTAGTCCAGCCCAGCACCTTATCAAGACTAACAACAACAAGAACAAAGACTTAGATACATCTTAAATACAGAGCTCGAGAACCATGGCAGCCAGCTAGTCAAAGCCAGCAGCCACAGAGCAAAGGCTAGTCCCCGGTTAGGACTGCGCCCAGAGGAAAGCAACCACAGAACTTATATACCAAGAAAACCAGGTAAAACCCATGAACAGCTAACAGGCCGTTAAGAATTAACATAGGAGGCTAGGAACAATTAACAAAGGGCTAGAAACAAACAAGTGAAGGTGCCATCTAGAGGTTACAGAAGGAACTGACTGGCACCCTCACAACCTCATTGCAGACCTTGCTCTCTGTAGAGCAGGTTGTGCTGCTGCTGAGCTGCTGAGTGGAGAGTGTGTGGTCGCCTTGGCCTGGGGGTGGAGGGGAAGGAGAGACCCCAGGCCACCACTACCAGCAACCATCCATCAACCAACTTCAACCATCTTCATCTACTGAGGTGCCTGGGGAGAGAGGAGGAGAGGACAGAGGAGGCCAGCATTACAACTGGAGAGGCCTTCCATCACTGCCTCCCCAAATTGGCCTCCAGTCCAGGAGAGGGAGAGAGGGGAGAGGAACACCACTCAGCTCCAACTTGGAAGGAGGGGAGGAGCTGCATCCTTCAACATCTGCAGGTGGGTGTCTTTTGTGCATTCCTCTAAAGACTTTGTATTCCAGGCGGGGGGAGGAAAGAAGACGGGCCGGAAAGCCTGGCCTGGGTCGGTTGGAGCTGCCCAGGTGAAGCTTTTTCCCTTACATTGAGAAGACCTGGTGTGGGGCTGAGCCTGGGCTTTCTCCAGCCTACCCAGGCGAAGACATCTTCTCCCCCTGCCCGAAGACCATCTGCATAAGACTTTGTTTTTCCATCGAGGAGTGCACCCTGCCGACACCCACCCACCAACTCTCTTTGCCTCTCTGAAAAGGCACCTCCTTTGAAATCTATTAATTGCCACTTGAGCAGAGGGAAGGAAGGCCCCTCTCCCAATTAATTCCATCAGGGGGAGAGGCGGGCCAGTTACTTTAAACTCCCTTTGCTCAAGGGAAGACATTTTTTACCTTACCAAGGCCATTAACACCGTAGGGCCTGTGACTTGGGGTGTGTGTAGCTCTTTAAAGAACCACCCGATTATGGCTTGCACATCTTCGGCGGTGACGGGGCCGGCAATGACCTATGCGGCAGCGACGGCCAAAGCCACGGCTGCTCCCGCTTCTGCTGCTGCCCCGTCGCCGTTCCGACTTATAACAAAGAAGCTTGGGGTGAAGAGCTACACCCACCCCAACATGACGATTGAGGCGTGCGTGAAGGCCATGGCTGGGGTTGTCGGCCCTCCAGCCATACTCGCCGCCTCGAAAATGTACGGGAAGGCTGTGTTGTTCCTGGAGTCGGAGCGGGCGGTGGCCCTGGCCATCACCAAGGGGCTCACCGTGGGAGGGACCTTCCTGCCGGTGGACCCTCTAGAGGCCACCACGCAGAGGGTCGTATTATCGAACGTTCCGCCCTACATCTCGAGTGAGCTCCTCCTCCCCCACTTGCTCCAACTTGGGGAGGTGAGGTCGGGGATCACGCCGATCCCGCTCGGATTCCGGGAAGCCAGCCTTCGCCATGTCTTCTCCTTCCGGCGCCAGGCCTTCGTTCAGCTGGCGTGGGAGGGGGAGACCGACGGGGTTTTTTCGGTCCTCCACGAGGGGACCCTTCACCGCGTCTTCTGGACGACGGACGGCGTGCGGTGCCACGCCTGCAAGGAGGTGGGGCATATACGAAAAAACTGCCCCGCCTCCAAGGCCGCCGGGTCGTCTGGCATGGCCGAGGCTAGGGCCGCCGCCGCTCCTCCCCCCGGGTCTGGCCGCGCCCCCCCCAAACAAATACTACCGAGGTGCGGTCGTCGTCGGCGGTCGATGCCATCCAGGCCTCCGGCGAGGGGGAGGAAGTGCGTCCGGTCGGGAAGAGGGCGCGGAAAAATAAACACCGTGGGGTGGGAGGGCGTGCCCCTGGACTTGGCGCCCCTGTCACCTGAAAGCATCGCCGAGTTGATCAGGGAGGGCGAGAGCGGGGGGGACCCCGTGCCCGAGCCTGTGGCCACGACCGCCGAGGCGGGAGCATCAAAACCTGCGGCCGGGCTCGGGCCGGGGGGACCCGACAAACCTGCTCCATCGGAGGGAGCGGGGGAGGCCCCTGCGGAAATGGAGTTCTCCCACTATCCCTCCGCTCTAAAAAGAAGGCGCGACCCCCAGGACGAGGAGGAGGACCAGGAGGAGGAAGGTCCCTCCGGACAGGGGGAGTCGTCGCCTGCCGCGGGTGCTGCGCCCCTCCCCACTGCTGTCACCATCGTGGGCGATCGGCAGGGGTCGCCTGTCCCTAGGGAGGCTGAGGCAGAGGTGTCTGTCCAGCTCGTGCCTCCCGGGGATGGGGACGAGACCCTACCCGTGATGCGGGGGGGGTTGCGGAACAACCCGCGGACGTAATCGATCCCCTTTCGGTGGCGTTACCCCTCGATGAGTCGGGCGGCCTGGAGTCTGGGTCGGGCGAGCTCGCGGAAAATGAGCTCGCCCAAAGCGGCCCGGACATTTCCCAGGTGCTGCTCGACCTTGTCGAGGATTTCGCAAGAAATCCCCCTTCTGCTGGGTCGGAGGCCGGTGGCGTGGTAGTGGAAGGTCCTCCGTTTGTGTCTCCGGCGCCGGGCGACTTGGTGGAGCTCGGTTTTACATATTCTCCGGTCTCTCCGGTCTCTCCGGTCGTTCCGGCGCCTGGGGCGGAGGGGGGCTCCGAACCGCCGCCGTCTTCTGGCCCGGCGCCCCTACGGGAGCCCAGGGAGGAATCCTCCGCCACTGATCCTGGGGGTGGGATCCGGGCGGAGGCGGGGCCGGCCGTCGCGGCCGAGCCGTTCACTGCGCATTGCGTGACGGACGGGTCGGCCGCCGGTGGCGACCCCCGGACAAGGACGGGGACTCGGTGGAGGGGGCGGAGGACGACTGGGAATCCATCGGTGATCAGGCGATGGATGACCTCGCGCCCCTCGCCGGGACCCACCTCATTTCCATCGGGGAACTCCGGGACTTTGTGGCCACGTGCCAGGGTCGTCACAGGACCCGGCTGGCCTTCAAAAGATGGTCGGGACTGGCGCTGCTCATTGGGTCGGCCCGCGCCGCCGTCAGAACCACGGGCGCGGACGCGGCCTTAAGCCCGCTCAAGTGGCGTCAGCTCCGGTCGTTCCTCACTGGGCTGCTGAGGGAGTGGCGGTTGACCAGCGGCCGCCCTCTCCCTTCCCCCATTAGTCTTAAGTAGAGGGTGAATTATGCTTCTGAAATGAAGATAACCATAGCCAGCCTCAACATCAACGGCAGCAGGGAAGCTAGCCGCAGATTTAATAACTTTTCGGTCCTTCGGGACGGGAAGTATGCGGTGTGCTTCCTGCAAGAAACCCACACCGTTCCGGGAGACGAGGCCACGTGGCTCCTGGAGTGGCAAGGAGGGGTCAGCATGAGTCACCTCTCCAGTGCTTCCAGTGGGGTGGCTATCTTGCTGGCCCCGCATTTTCAGCCGGAGATCTTGGGGGTCAAGGAGCTCGTGCCGGGCCGCTTGCTCCAGGTCACTGTTCGCTTGGGGGGCGTGCCGCTCCATCTAGTGAACGTGTACGCCCCTGGAGCCGGTGCGCAACAAGCGCGCTTCTTTGAAGAAGTGTCCACTCTTCTGGGCTCCATCGACGCGGGCGAGTGCGTCATCCTCGGGGGGGATTTTAATTGTACCCTCGAGGCGAGGGACCGCACGGGCACCCTGCCATGCCTGGTGGCGATGGAGAAGTTGAGGGACCTGGTCGGGTCCCTCGACTTGGTGGACGTCTGGTGAAATCTCCATCCCGACTCCAGCGCCTTCACTTGCGTGAGGTCTGGGAGAGGAGCGTCCAGAATCGACCGCCTCTACATTTCCCGGGCATACGTCTCCTGCGTTCCGGCGGCTTCCATGCGGCCGGCGCTGTGCACGGACCACCACCTGGTGTGGGCGGAGCTCGTTCCGCTGCGCGCATGGGGGGGTCCGCGTATTGGCACTTTAACAACCTGCTGCTGGAGGACGCACGGTTCCGGGATTCGTTCAGTCGGTTCTGGGCCGGCTGGAGAAGGAAGCGGGGGGGCTTCCCCTCCTTGAGGCTATGGTGGGATGTGGGCAAGGCTCACATCCGTCTCTTCTGTCAGGAGTACGCGAAGGGGTCGACCAAGAGGCGGGAGGCCCGGGTCGGGCAGTTGGAGAAGGAGGTGCTCGACCTGGAGTCCCGTCTCGGTCAAGTCTTCGAGGACCCGGCCCTGCGGATGGTGTACGAAGAGAAGAAGGGCGCGCTGAAGGACCTGCAGCTTGTCGGGTCCCGAGGCGCGTACGTGAGGTCGCGGATCCAGTTCCTGCGGGACCTGGACCGCGGCTCCCCCTTCTTCTACTCGCTGGAAAAAAGACGGGGGGTCCGTAAGCAGCTCTTGGAACTGCTGGCCGACGACGGATCTCTGGTCTCGGATCCGGAGGGAATCCGCGCGGAGACCCACGCCTATTATGGGGCTCTGTTCTCTCCGGATCCGTCCAGCGAGGATGCGCGCGGAGTTTTGTGGGGGGACCTGCCGAAGGTCGGCCTGGAGGACGCCGAAAAATTGGACGCTCCTCTGAGTCTGGAGGAGCTGACCGGCGCCCTCCGCCAGCTCTCTAGGGGAAAGTCCCCGGGGCTGGACGGGCTGACCGTGGAGTTCCACAGGGCGTGCTGGGATGTCTTGGGGGGCGACTACGCGCGGGTCCTGGGGGAAAGTTCGGCGACCGGGGAGATGCCCCTCTCTTGGCGCAGGGCGGTTATTGTCCTGCTGCCTAAGAGGGGTGATCTCCGCCTCCTTAAAAACTGGCGCCCGGTCTCCCTCCTCAGCACGGACTATAAAATTTTTGCCAGGGCTATGTCTGCTCGCCTAGGCGCCGTGCTGGCCCACATGATCCACCCCGACCAGTCCTACACGGTCCCGGGCCGGACCATCCATGATAACATCCATCTGGTCCGGGACCTGGTTCACCATTCCCAGAGGGCTGGTCTGTCGGTCGCCTTCCTTTCCCTGGATCAGGAGAAGGCGTTCGATAGGGTGGATCACGAGTATCTCTTCGGGACTCTGCGCGCATTCGGGTTCGGGACGCATTTTGTCGCCCAGATCCGACTTCTGTACGCTGCCGCGGAGTGTCTGATTAAAGTTAACGGGTCCTTGACGGCGCCCCTTCGCTTTGGGAGGGGGGTGCGTCAGGGATGCCCCATGTCCGGCCAGTTATATGCCGTTTGCGTGGAGTCTTTCCTGCGCCTCTTGCGGAAGAGGTTGACGGGACTGGCTCTGCAAGGGCCGGGCATGGAGGTGGTCCTCTCGGCTTACGCCGATGACGTGCTCCTCACGGTCACGGATCCCGCCGACTTGCGGAGGATGCGGGAATGCCAGCAGATTTACTCGGACGCATCCTCCGCCAAGATCAACTGGGAGAAATGTTCTGGACTCCTGGTGGGTCAGTGGCGGGTGGACTCCCTGCCGGAGGAGTTCAGGCCCTTCGCCTGGAGCACCACGCACCTCCTCTACTTGGGAGTCTACCTCAGCCCTGCCGAGGACGCCTGGCCGGCGAACTGGCAAGAGTTGGAGGCCAAAGTCACCACTCGCTTAGGACGCTGGACAGGATTGCTCCGAGTGTTGTCCTACAGGGGTCGAGCGATGGTCATAAACCAACTGGTGGCCGCCATGTTGTGGTACCTGTTCGTCACTTTGATCCCTCCCCCTGCGTTTGTCGCCAAGATACAGAAGAAGCTCGTCGACTTCTTCTGGGACAAAAGGAAGCACTGGGTCTCTGCCGCGATTCTGAGTCTCCCGCTTAGGGAGGGCGGTCAGGCGTTGGTGTGCCCCCGCACCCAGGCTGCGACTTTCTGTCTTCAGACACTGCAGAGATACCTGTACGTCGAGAATCCTCCGAGATGGTGTGCGCTGGCGACGTATTTTTTCCGCCAGCTGCACGGCCTCAATTACGACATGCAGCTCCTGTTTTTGGAAGTGGGCGGCAGGCGTGCCAGCCTGCGGGAGCTGCCTGTCTTCTACCAGGAACTGCTATGGGTTTGGAACTACGTCGCCTCCAGGCGGAGCTCTCCGCCGTCAGGAATGGCGGATGTCCTCCGGGAGCCGCTGTTCAGGAATCCGCACCTCCACGTCCGCGAGTTCGGGTGGCTGGCGGAACGCAGAGCTGTGCCTGGCAGGGTGACTAGAGTCGGGGACCTACTCGATGGCGGAGGAGCGGGCTGGATGGCGCCGGAGGAGTTGGTGCGGCGCATGTCTTGGGACAACGTCCGGCTCGCGGTCGATGCCATTGAGGCGGTGAAAGCGACGCTGCACCCCGGCGCCACGAGGTGTATCGAGGCGGCTCAAGCGCGTGGGGTGATCCCGTCCGAGCTTTCCCCCGTTCGGACGGAATTCCTTATCAGCGCCCTGCCCCGAAACCCCCCTCGGGTACCGGCGCCTCACAACTTGAGCCGTCTCGAGGAGATGCCCTCCGTGCCTTTTCATTCCGCACGGAGGGGTTTCCTGTACGGGCTGCTCCTGCACACCTTCCACTTTGTCATCTTCGCCTGCCATCCGGACACGCCGTGGCATGCCGTTTTGCCTTCCGGCGGAGGCGGAGGTCCCCAATGGAGGGCTCTCTTTGCGGGAGTCCTCCCTTGTTCTATTGGGGACTTGGCCTGGAGGGTGTTGCACGGAGCAGTCCTGTGCAATATATTGTTAAATAGATTCACGGACACCCAGACCGCCTGTTTGTTCTGCGGTCTGGAGGAGTCCGTTTTCCATGTTTATGTTCAATGTGTGAGGTTGCAGCCCCTCTTCCATTATTTGAAGGGGCTGCTCCTCGATTTTTGGTTGCACTTCAGTCCCACGCTCTTGATCTACGGTCACCCGGTGCGGAGGGGAGCGGGCAGGTTGGAGGACCTCCTCGTGGGTCTGCTCCTGGGCCTGGCGAAAAAAGCCATCAATTGGTCCAGGCAGCGGGCGGTCGAGGGGGTCGTCCAGCCAGATTGCCTCCCTCTCTTCCATGGCCATGTTCGCGCCCGGGTGGCCCTGGAGATGGAGCACGCGGTGTCTGCCGGCGCGCTCGAGCACTTCCGTGACCGGTGGACGCCGCGGGGACTGGAGTGCATAATTGGATTAAACGACCAAATTTTAATTTGATTTGTTAAGGTTTATTTAAAGGTTTTTGACTGGTTTAGTTACAGTTTACTTGTTTAATTTATTTGGCCCACCAAAAGAGAACAAACAAGTGAAGGTGCCATCTAGAGGTTACAGAAGGAATTGACTGGCACCCTCACAACCTCATTGCAGACCTTGCTCTCTGTAGAGCAGGTTGTGCTGCTGCTGAGCTGCTGAGTGGAGAGTGTGTGGTCGCCTTGGCCTGGGAGTGGAGGGGAAGGAGAGACCCCAGGCCACCACTACCAGCAACCATCCATCAACCAACTTCAACCATCTTCATCTACTGAGGTGCCTGGGGAGAGAGGAGGAGAGGACAGAGGAGGCCAGCATTACAACTGGAGAGGCCTTCCATCACTGCCTCCCAATTTGGCCTCCAGTCCAGGAGAGGGAGAGAGGGGAGAGGAACACCACTCAGCTCCATCTTGGAAGGAGGGGAGGAGCTGCATCCTTCAACATCTGCAGGTGGGTGTCTTTTGTGCATTCCCCTAAAGACTTTGCATTCTAGGCGGGGGGCGGAAAGAAGACGGGCCAGAAAGCCTGGCTTGGGTCGGCTGGAGCTGCCCAGGTGAAGCTTTTTCCCTTACATTGAGAAGACCTGGTGTGGGGCTGAGCCTGGGCTTTCTCCAGCCTACCCAGGCGAAGACATCTTCTCCCCCTGCCCGAAGACCATCTGCATAAGACTTTGTTTTTCCATCGGGGAGTGCACCCTGCCGACACCCACCCACCAAATACCACCTTGAGTGGGGACCCTGCCTTTGCGGCCCCCCTCCTTCCCACCACCCCCCCTCTCTCTCTCTTTGTCCTCTCTTTGCCTCTCTGGAAAGGCACCTCCTTTAAATCTATTAATTGCCACTTGAGCAGAGGGAAGGAAGGCCCCTCTCCCAATTAATACCATCAAGGGGAGAGGCAGACCTTTAGTTTAACAGCTCCCTCTGCTCAAGGGAAGACTCAAAACAAAAAAACCTACCTGAGGCCTTTTAACACCTTCAGGCCTGTGACTTGGGGTGTGTGTAGCTCTTTAAAGAGCCACCCCATTATGGCTTGCACATCTTCGGCGGTGACGGGGCCGGCAATGACCTATGCGGCAGCGACGGCCAAAGCCACGGCTGCTCCCGCTTCTGCTGCTGCCCCGTCGCCGTTCCGACTTATAACAAAGAAGCTTGGGGTGAAGAGCTACACCCACCCCAACATGACGATCGAGGCGTGCGTGAAGGCCATGGCTGGGGTTGTCGGCCCTCCAGCCATACTCGCCGCCTCGAAAATGTACGGGAAGGCTGTGTTCTTCCTGGAGTCGGAGCGGGCGGTGGCCCTGGCCATCACCAAGGGGCTCACCGTGGGTGGGACCTTCCTGCCGGTGGACCCTCTAGAGGCCACCGCACAGAGGGTCGTATTATCGAACGTCCCGCCCTACATCTCGAGTGAGCTCCTCCTCCCCCACTTGCTCCAACTTGGGGAGGTGAGGTCGGGGATCACGCCGATCCCGCTCGGATTCCGGGAAGCCAGCCTTCGCCATGTCTTCTCCTTCTGGCGCCAGGCCTTCGTTCAGCTGGCGCGGGAGAGGGAGACCGACGGGGTTTTTTCGGTCCTCCACGAGGGGACCCTTCACCGCGTCTTCTGGATGACGGACGGCGTGCGGTGCCACGCCTGCAAGGAGGTGGGGCATATACGAAAAAACTGCCCCGCCTCCAAGGCCGCCGGGTCATCTGGCGTGGCCGAGGCTGGCGCCGCCGACGCTCCTCCCCCCGGGTCTGGCCGCGCCCCCCCCAAACAAATACTACCGAGGTGCGGTCGTCGTCGGCGGTCGATGCCATCCAGGCCTCCGGCGAGGGGGAGGAAGTGCGTCCGGTCGGGAAGAGGGCGCGGAAAAATAAACACCGTGGGGTGGGAGGGCGTGCCCCTGGACTTGGCGCCCCTGTCACCTGAAAGCATCGCCGAGTTGATCAGGGAGGGCGAGAGCGGGGGGGACCCCGTGACCGAGCCTGTGGCCGCGACCGCTGAGGCGGGAGCATCAAAACCTGCGGCCGGGCTCGGGCCGGGGGGACCCGACAAACCTGCTCCATCGGAGGGAGCGGGGGAGGCCCCTGCGGAAATGGAGTTCTCCCACTACCCCTCCGCTCTAAAAAGAAGGCGCGACCCCCAGGACGAGGAGGAGGACCAGGAGGAGGAAGGTCCCTCCGGACAGGGGGAGTCGTCGCCTGCCGCGGGTGCTGCGCCCCTCCCCACCGCTGTCACCATCGTGGGCGATCGGCAGGGGTCGCCTGTCCCTAGGGAGGCTGAGGCAGAGGTGTCTGTCCAGCTCGTGCCTCCCGGGGATGGGGACGAGACCCTACCCGTGATGCGGGGGGGGTTGCGGAACAACCCGCGGACGTAATCGATCCCCTTTCGGTGGCGTTACCCCTCGATGAGTCGGGCGGCCTGGAGTCTGGGTCGGGCGAGCTCGCGGAAAATGAGCTCGCCCAAAGCAGCCCGGACATTTCCCAGGTGCTGCTCGACCTCGTCGAGGATTTCGCAAGAAATCCCCCTTCTGCTGGGTCGGAGGCCGGTGGCGTGGTAGTGGAAGGTCCTCCGTTTGTGTCTCCGGCGCCGGGCGACTTGGTGGAGCTCGGTTTTACATATTCTCTGGTCTCTCCGGTCTCTCCGGTCGTTCCGGCGCCTGGGGCGGAGGGGGGCTCCGAACCGCCGCCGTCTTCTGGCCCGGCGCCCCTACGGGAGCCCAGGGAGGAATCCTCCGCCACTGATCCTGGGGGTGGGATCCGGGCGGAGGCGGGGCCGGCCGTCGCGGCCGAGCCGTTCACTGCGCATTGCGTGACAGACGGGTCGGCCGCCGGTGGCGACCCCCGGACAAGGACGGGGACTCGGTGGAGGGGGCGGAGGACGACTGGGAATCCATCGGTGATCAGGCGATGGATGACCTCGCGCCCCTCGCCGGGACCCACCTCATTTCCATCGGGGAACTCCGGGACTTTGTGGCCACGTGCCAGGGTCGTCACAGGACCCGGCTGGCCTTCAAAAGATGGTCGGGACTGGCGCTGCTCATTGGGTCGGCCCGCGCCGCCGTCAGAACCATGGGCGCGGACGCGGCCTTAAGCCCGCTCAAGTGGCATCAGCTCCGGTCGTTCCTCACTGGGCTGCTGAGGGAGTGGCGGTTGACCAGCGGCCGCCCTCTCCCTTCCCCCGTTAGTCTTAAGTAGAGGGTGAATTATGCTTCTGAAATGAAGATAACCATAGCCAGCCTCAACATCAACGGCAGCAGGGAAGCTAGCCGCAGATTTAATAACTTTTCGGTCCTTCGGGACGGGAAGTATGCGGTGTGCTTCCTGCAAGAAACCCACACCGTTCCGGGAGACGAGGCCACGTGGCTCCTGGAGTGGCAAGGAAGGGTCAGCATGAGTCACCTCTCCAGTGCTTCCAGTGGGGTGGCTATCTTGCTGGCCCCGCATTTTCAGCCGGAGATCTTGGGGGTCAAGGAGCTCGTGCCGGGCCGCTTGCTCCAGGTCACTGTTCGCCTGGGGGGCGTGCCGCTCCATCTAGTGAACGTGTACGCCCCTGGGGCTGGTGCGCAGCAAGCGCGCTTCTTTGAAGAAGTGTCCACTCTTCTGGGCTCCATCGACGCGGGCGAGTGCGTCATCCTCGGGGGGGAATTTAATTGTACCCTCGAGGCGAGGGACCGCACGGGCACCCTGCCATGCCCGGCGGCGATGGAGAAGTTGAGGGACCTGGTCGGGTCCCTCGACTTGGTGGACGTCTGGTGAAATCTCCATCCCGACTCCAGCGCCTTCACTTGCGTGAGGTCTGGGAGAGGAGCGTCCAGAATCGACCGCCTCTACATTTCCCGGGCATAGGTCTCCTGCGTTCTGGCGGCTTCCATGCGGCCGGTGCTGTGCACGGACCACCACCTGGTGTGGGCGGAGCTCGTTCTGCTGCGCGCACGGGGGGGGGGGTCCGCGTATTGGCACTTTAACAACCTGCTGCTGGAGGACGCACGGTTCCGGGATTCGTTTAGTCGGTTCTGGGCCGGCTGGAGAAGGAAGCGAGGGGTCTTCCCCTCCTTGAGGCTATGGTGGGATGTGGGCAAGGCTCACATCCGTCTCTTCTGTCAGGAGTAGGCGAAGGGGCCGACCATGAGGCGGGAGGCCCGGGTCGGGCAGTTGGAGAAGGAGGTGCTCGACCTGGAGTCCCGTCTCGGTCAAGTCTTCGAGGACCCGGCCCTGCGGATGGTGTACGAAGAGAAGAAGGGCACGCTGAAGGACCTGCAGCTTGTCGGGTCCCGAGGCGCGTACGTGAGGTCGCGGATCCAGTTCCTGCGGGACCTGGACCGCGGCTCCCCCTTCTTCTACTCGCTGGAAAAAAGACGGGGGGTCCGTAAGCAGCTCTTGGAGCTGCTGGCCGACGACGGATCTCTGGTCTCGGGTCCGGAGGGAATCCGCGCGGAGACCCGCGCCTATTACGGGGCTCTGTTCTCTCAGGATCCGTCCAGCGAGGATGCGCGCGGAGTTTTGTGGGAGGACCTGCCGAAGGTCGGCCTGGAGGACGCCGAAAAATTGGACGCTCCTCTGAGTCTGGAGGAGCTGACCGGCGCCCTCCGCCAGCTCTCTAGGGGAAAGTCCCCGGGGCTGGACGGGCTGACCGTGGAGTTCGACGGGGCGTTCTGGGATGTCTTGGGGGGCGACTACACGCGGGTCCTGGGGGAGAGTTCGGCAACCGGGGAGATGCCCCTCTCTTGGCGCAGGGCGGTTATTGTCCTGCTGCCTAAGAGGGGTGATCTCCGCCTCCTTAAAAACTGGCGCCCGGTCTCCCTCCTCAGCACGGACTATAACATTTTTGCCAGGGCTATGTCTGCTCGCCTAGGCGCCGTGCTGGCCCACATGATCCACCCCGACCAGTCCTACACGGTCCCGGGCCGGACCATCCATGATAACATCCATCTGGTCCGGGACCTGGTTCACCATTCCCAGAGGGCTGGTCTGTCGGTCGCCTTCCTTTCCCTGGATCAGGAGAAGGCGTTCGATAGGGTGGATCACGAGTATCTCTTCGGGACTCTGCGCGCATTCGGGTTCGGGACGCATTTTGTCGCCCGGATCCGACTTCTGTACGCTGCCGCGGAGTGTCTGATTAAAGTTAATGGGTCCTTGACGGCGCCCCTTCGCTTCGGGAGGGGGGTGCGTCAGGGATGCCCCATGTCCAGCCAGTTATATGCCGTTTGCGTAGAGCCTTTCCTGCACCTCTTGCGGAAGAGGTTGATGGGGCTGGCTCTGCAAGGGCCGGGCGTGGAGGTGGTCCTCTCGGCTTACGCCGATGACGTGCTCCTCACGGTCATGGATCCCACTGACTTGCGGAGGATGCGGGAATGCCAGCAGATTTACTCGGACGCATCCTCCGCCAAGATCAACTGGGAGAAATGTTCTGGACTCCTGGTGGGTCAGTGGCGGGTGGACTCCCTGCCGGAGGAGTTCAGGCCCTTCGCCTGGAGCACCACACACCTCCTCTACTTGGGAGTCTACCTCAGCCCTGCCGAGGACGCCTGGCCGGCGAACTGGCAAGAGTTGGAGGCCAAAGTCACCACACGCTTAGGACGCTGGATAGGATTGCTCCGAGTGTTGTCCTACAGGGGTCGAGCGATGGTCATAAACCAACTGGTGGCCGCCATGTTGTGGTACCGGTTCGTCACTTTGATCCCTCCCCCTGCGTTTGTTGCCAAGATACAGAAGAAGCTCGTCAACTTCTTCTGGGACAAAAGGAAGCACTGGGTCTCTGCCGCAGTTCTGAGTCTCCCGCTTAGGGAGGGCGGTCAGGCGTTGGTGTCCCTCCGCACCCAGGCTGCGACTTTCCGTCTTCAGACGCTGCAGAGATACGTGTACGTCGAGAATCCTCCGAGATGGTGTGCGCTGGCGACGTATTTTTTCCGCCAGCTGCACGGCCTCAATTACGACATGCAGCTCCTGTTTTTGGAAGTGGGCGGCAGGCGTGCCAGCCTGCGGGAGCTGCCTGTCTTCTACCAGGAACTGCTATGGGTTTGGAACTACGTCGCCTCCAGGCGGAGCTCTCCCCCATCAGGAATGGTGGCTGTCCCCCGGGAGCTGCTGTTCAGGAATCCGCACCTCCACGTCCGCGAGTTCGGGTGGCTGGCGGAACGCAGGGCTGTGCCTGGCAGGGTGACTAGAATCGGGGACCTACTCGATGGTGGAGGAGCGGGCTGGATGGCGCCGGAGGAGTTGGCACGGCGCATGTCTTGGGACAACGTCCGGCTCGCGGTCGATGCCATCGAGGCGGTGAAAGCAACGCTGCACCCCGGCGCCACGAGGTGTATCGAGGCGGCTCAAGCACGTGGGGCGATCCCGTCCGAGCTTTCCCCCGTTCGGACGGAATTCCTTATCGACGCCCTGCCCCGAAACCCCCCTCGGGGACCGGTGCCTCACAACTTGAGCCGTCTCGAGGAGATGCCCTCCGTGCCTTTTCATTCCGCACGGAGGGGTTTCCTGTACGGGCTGCTCCTGCACACCTTCCACTTTGTCATCTTCACCTGCCGTCCGGACGTGGCGTGCCGTTTTGCCTTCCGGCGGAGGCGGAGGTCCCCAATGGAGGGCTCTCTATGCGGGAGTCCTCCCTTGTTCTATTGGGGACTTGACCTGGAGGGTGTTGCACGGAGCAGTCCCGTGCAATATATTGTTAAATAGGTTCACGGACACCCAGGCCGCCTGTTTGTTTTGCGGTCTGGAGGAGTCCGTTTTCCATGTTTATGTTCAATGTGTGAGGTTGCAGCCCCTCTTCCATTATTTGAAGGGGCTGCTCCTTGATTTTTGGTTGCACTTCGGTCCCACGCTCTTGATCTACGGTCACCCGGTGCGGAGGGGAGCGGGCAGGCTGGAGGACCTCCTCGTGGGTCTGCTCCTGGGCCTGGCAAAAAAAGCCATTAATTGGTCCAGGAAGCGGGCGGTCGAGGGGGTCATCCAACCAGATTGCCTCCCTCTCTTCCGCGGCCATGTTCGCGCCTGGGTGGCCCTGGAGATGGAGCACGCGGTGTCCGCCGGCGTGCTCGAGCACTTCCGTGACCGGTGGGCGCCACGGGGACTGGAGTGCATAATTGGATTAAACGACCAAATTTTAATTTGATTTGTTAAGCTTTATTTAAAGATTTATTAGAGTTTTAGTTGCAGTTTATTTGTTCAATTTATTTTGGTCCTACAAAAGAGGAACAAACAAGTGAAGGTGCCATCTAGAGGTTACAGAAGGAACTGACTGGCACCCTCACACAGAAGCTCTGCGACCTTGGAGATCTGCTTTCGGAATTCGAAGCCGCAAAGCAGGACGGCTACCTACCCGGTCTATCGTACTTAGACACTTCCAGAGAGGTAAGTCCCATCGTTGAGAAGCTTTCATCTAACCTGCAGAAGAAGTGGATAACGTTTGGATCAGAGTTCAAGCTAAAGCAGAACGTGGCCTTCCCACCATTCTCTGCGTTTGCCAAATTCATCCGTAAAGAAGCCAAAGCCAGGAATGACCCCAGCTTCAACCTCTTCTCCTCCCACCCAGCACTTGCCAAAAGAGACAAGTTTGACAGACATGGAAAGACACCAATATCTGTCCACAAAATGCAAGTGTCCTCAACTGAGAACACAAAGATTCAGAAGAAACCTGAGGATATGAGCAAACAATGCCCTATCCACAACAAGCCCCATCCTTTAAAGAAGTGCAGAGGCTTCAGAGAGATGTCCCTGGAAGATCGGAAACAATACCTTAAAGAGAACTCTATATGTTTCAAGTGCTGCTCTTCCACAAGCCATCTCGCCAAGAACTGCAAGGTAGATGCAAAATGCACAGAATGTGAAAGTGATCGGCACATTTCAGCACTCCACCCAGGCCCAGCTCCTTGGAAGTCAGAGTCGCCTCCTCCCGCCTCAGAGCACGGTGGGGAGAGAGAGGGAGCTGCCGGTCCGGAGATTACATCCAGGTGCACCGAGGTGTGTGGAGAAGGAGTGAGTGCAAGAGCATGCTCCAAGATATGCCTCGTTAATGTGTACCCTGTAGGACGTCGCCAAGAATCTGAGAAGAAGCCAAAGATAAAAGCACACTTCCTAGAATTTGTCAACAAAATGCTTGTCAATGATCATGCAGAGATAGCTCCTCCACTCCAGGAAGGCCAAGAATGTTGGTACCTCCCTTCCTTCGGAGCCTATCATCCCAAAAAGCCGGAACAGATCCGCGTGGTGTTTGACTCCAGTGCACCATGTCAGGGAGTCTCTCTCAACGACGTACTCCTCACAGGGCCCAATCTTAACAACAGCCTCTTTGGAGTACTCACGAGATTCAGGAAAGAGCCCGTCGCCATCACTGCCGATATCCAGCACATGTTTCATTGCTTTGTGGTGAGAGAAGACCACAGAGACTTCCTCCGCTTCCTGTGGTATCGGGACAATGACCCCAATAGAGACATTGTGGACTACAGAATGCGTGTCCATGTCTTTGGGAATAGCCCGTCCCCTGCTGTCGCCATATATGGACTGAGGAGGTGCTGCCAAGGAAGACGACGACTTTGGCAGTGATGTGAGAGGGTTCATCGAACGAGAGTTCTATGTCGATGACGCACTGAAGTCATTCCCGACTGAAGCAGAGGCCATCAGTACCCTCGGACGAGCTCAGGAACTACTTGCACTATCCAACCTCAGGCTGCACAAGATAGCCTCTAACAGATCAGCAGTGATGGAGGCATTCCCCCCTGAAGATCGTGCTAAGGACGTCAAGGACCTAGACCTCTTCACTGATGACCTCCCCCTGCAGCGTAGCCTAGGAGTGTCTTGGAACATAGCAACAGACACGTTCACGTTCCAAGTCTTAGATGACAAGAAACCCTTCACACGTAGAGGAGTGCTCTCTACAGTCAACAGCCTATACGACCCTCTCGGCTTCTTAGCCCCTGTCACCATACAAGGCAGGCTGCTCCTCAGGGAACTCTCCACACACGCTGAAGAGTGGGATTCACCTCTCCCTGAAGAGATGGAAGCAGAGTGGGACAGATGGAGAGACTCACTCCAAGACTTACAGGAGATCCAAATACCTCGCTGCTATACGTCTTTCTCTCCCTTAAATGCCCAATTCAAAGAGCTTTGTGTCTTTGCAGACGCATCCGCTAAGGCCATTGCAAGTGTGGCTTATCTGAAGGTCACTACTCAAGATGGACAAAGCAAAATCGGCTTCGTCTTTGGTAAGGCCAAGTTGGCACCCCAGCCAGACCTCACCATACCCAGATTGGAACTGTGCGCTGCAGTATTAGCAGTCGAGATCACAGAGTTCATAGAAGAGGAGATTGAGCTGAAGTTCGACAGCATCACATATTATATAGACAGCAAAGTGGTGCTAGGATACATCCATAACCAAAGTAGACGGTTCTACGTATACGTGAACAACAGGGTCCAACGTATTCGACAGTCCACATCCCCCGACCAGTGGAGGTACGTCCCTACAGACCTGAATCCAGCTGACCATGGGTCTAGATCTGTAACAGCGTCCCTACTCAGCAGCACGACTTGGCTGTCAGGACCTGCTTTTCTTCAGGATCCGTCCCCACACTTCTCCGAAATCAACGAGTCATTCGACCTACTCAACCCTGTTTCTGACTGTGAGATACGCCCACAAGTCACAGCGAATGTTACTCAAATCTCGAAGGACCTGATGAGCACCAAACACTTCGAGCATTTCTCCAAATGGAACACGCTCATAAAGACGATAGCACGCCTAACCCACATAGCTCATACCTTCTCCCAGCCTACACAAGGGAGTAGCTGCCATGGGTGGCACATCTGTTGTAAGAGTCCCTCTGAAGAGGAGCTCAAGAGAGGCCAGATCTTAAAGAAGGAGATGTTATCTTGCTGAGGGACAATCAGGTAAAAAGGAATGAGTGGCCTATGGCTATCATCGCGAAGTCCTATCCCAGCCAGGATGGGAGAGTAAGAAAGGTGGATCTGAGAGTCATCAAAGAAGGAACAGCAAGGGTCTTCTCTCGGCCCGTCTCTGAGGTGGTTCTTCTTTTGTCACCAGAGGACCCCAGTGACAAGTAGAGTTCGGACTATGTGGAGTCGTTAACGACCCCAGACGGGGAGTGTTCTGGACTTATGGACATTTTACATGCAGATAGCACCCTTTGGTGGTGGTTATGTGTTAGCAATGTTTGTGTGCAGTAGAGGTCATTTGACCTTTCTACCTTTCTTCCTGTGTGACCCAGGAAGTAGAATCCCAGGAAGTAGAATTCCAGGAAGAACCTGACTTGAGTAATGGAGAATTCCATGAGGGATTCGCAATCCAATGTAATCTGATCTCATATGTTAGGCCAGGCGCAATACCTGTGAGTATCTTTGTCTATTAGCATGATAGCAACTTTGTCAGTGTAGTATTTTGATAACACTATGTTTATAAAAGGTTAATATTTGATAGTTACAGAAGTTAGTCCAAATGTTAGTTAGTTATACAATTAGACTATTCTACTGTTGTAAATATGTTTATATCTTATGTAATATCGAATGTATAGTACTCAGTTTATGTACAAAACATACTTTGTCTTTGTTTACAGTTTCACAAATTTGTTCAAGTAAAGCTTCAAAACAGCTAAACGGCTTCACGAGGAATTATTTGAATGAGTGTTTAACTTGCTGGATAACTAGATAGGAGCACGTCTAGCGAAGCCAGTACAGAAGGAGTGCCTGGGCTTGGCATTTGGGTGTGAAAAATGTCATACCTACACCTATGGACTTCCCAAGGTTATCCTAGAAACTGACCATAAGCCACTGCTAGGGATCACAAAAAAGAATCTGTGTGACATGTCATCACGGATACAGCGCCTAATGATGAGACTACAATGTTATGATTTTGAGCTCACATATGTGTCAGGGACACAAATGTTCATAGCAGATACACTATCCAGGGCTGCGCCTCGTGCCACACAAAACAGTGAAACAGAAGAGGATGTGGCCCTTCATGTGGATATGGTCTATGCAGCATTGCCCGCCTCACAGGAACAACTATCAAAGATAGCCACAGAGACATCAAAGGACCCTGTTCTGAGGAAAGTGATGAGAAATCTTCAAGAGGGTTGGAAGAAAGGGTCATGTAAACAATATCATCATATTCAGTCTGAGCTTTCTGTGGTCAATGGACTACTGCTTAAGTGTAACAGGATTGTCGTGCCCATCACTATGCAACGAGAAATGCTTCACAGGATACATGAAGGGCACCTGGGTGTGGAAAAGTCAAAAAGGAGAGCATGTGAGCCACTCTACTGGCCAAACATGAACTCTGATATTGACCAGATGATCAGTGAGTGTGCTACATGTCAGGAGTATCACTACAAGCAAACAAAAGAGCCCCTCATTACCACAGAGCTCCCATCACAACCTTGGGAAAAGGTAGGAACTGATATTTTTCACTACGAAGGAAAAGACTATTTGTTAGTTATTGATTATTACTCTAATTATCCTGAGATTGCTCTCCGACCCAGCACCACGTCAAGAGCTGTGATAACTCACCTGAAGTCAATCTTTTCCAGGCAGGGCATCCCTCTAACTCTGGTCTCTGATAATGGCTCTCCCTATGCCAGTCATGAGTTTCAGTCGTTTGCTACAGAGTATGAGTTCAAGCATGTAACCTCCAGCCCGCTCTACCCTCAAGCCAATGGAAAAGCGGAGAAGAGGGTACAGATTGTGGAAAGACTATTAAAGAAAGCAGCACACAGCAACACTGACCCATATCTGGCGATGATGTTGTACAGGGCGGCCCCGCTGGAAAGTGGCAAGTCTCCAGCTGAGCTCTTACTGGGTCGCAAAATCCGTACTCGACTTCCCAGGCATGTCACACCTGATCACAGAGATGAGGTATGGGCAGACAAGGCCTGGAAACTTCAGCGGAAACAAAAAACACTCCATGACCGCACAGCCACTGCACTAGTGCCTCTACAGGAGAAGGATGTAGTTCGCATTGAAGGGCCTGGGTCATGGAATCAAAGAGCCACCATTCTACAACAGGTCGCCCCCAGGTCATACAGTGTCATGACAGAAAATGGCAATGTGTATCGCAGAAACAGGAGGCACCTACTGAAAACCACTGAGACCTATCAGCCGCAGGAGGACAGAGAGGATGAGCTGAGGATGGAAATCCGACAGAGTGACAAGGATACAAGGGCAATGCCACAAAGTGATGAAGTACACAGGGGTGACAATGAGACAAGGGATCCGTGTGGTACAGAAATGAACTTAATGGACACAACTGGGTTGGCCCAGCAAATACCCGCTCAGCTACGCAGGCCACAGCACACCAGAAAGCCTGTCGTTAGACTCGACCTGTAGACAAGGGAAAGACTGTAAACAGCTAATGGACTTCTGGGTGTGGGTAGTGTTTATATGTACCGGCAGTTATTGCAAGGTATAGTTACACTGACTGTTTATATATGTTGTTAATATGTGTTCTATGTGTTATGTTATGTTATGGTGTTTACTGTTTATGTCATCATTGAGGGGGAAAGATGTACAGATAACTATAGCTGTAGTAAAGACAGCTGCTTTACGGTAGCTGTAGTAAAGACAGCTGCTGGACGGCAGTCGTATAAATAGGAAGCCATCCTGGCCATGCGGCAGTAATGCATGAGCTGGCACTGACTCAAGACCTAATAAAGAGTACTCAACGATATCTACTCGTAAGCCTCTTAATACTAAGTTATAAGATAACATTACACAAAGGTACCCAAAGTGGATGGACAGGGAGAGGTCATAAAACATTTTAGCGAAGCTGCACAGGTAGCTGAACATAATAATCAGGTTTGTATGCTTTAATGGATGCTGGGACCCACTGTTTACAGCACCCTGTCAAGTGAACGGACACAGAGGGCAGGGAAATATTGCCGAATTGTAGGAGGAAATCCTATAGGTTATAGGATTAAAACAAGGGGATCCAGCTGAGATATTGATGAAATACAAGCAGACATCACATGATAGCCCCCATGCCTACGCGGCCCGCCTGTGGCCATACCATGATAGGGTGTATGAACCAGGGCTATCGGGAGATCACCAAACGTGGCCACAAACAGTCTGATAGCTGAAAGATCTGATAAGTCATTCAGTTCCCTCCACACAGGAGATTGTTAGCAAAAATGAGAGCACATGAAATTGGAGGGTAGGCAATTGGTTCGGAGGCGGGAGACAGAGAGCAGGGATAATGGGTATGTACTCAAATTGGCAGGATGTGATTAGTGGTGTCTCCCAGGGATCTGTACTGGGACCTCAGCTTTTCACTATCTATATATATAAAGCGGCTCTTCTGTCTGTCCCGATGTCTGTCTGTCTGTCCGCCTGGTCTCTATACGTTTGGAAGTTACAGAGCGTACCGACGCGCGCGTCGCCTCAAAAGAAAGCTTGTGATTCCGGACCGGTCATAGGCGTATTTACGTTTCGGCCGGACAAAAATCCCGCCCGCGGTATCCCAAAAACGTTCAGCGTTCCGCTCATTAGCATCTCATTAGCGACCGTGTGACGTCGAGGTCTTCCTACAGTTGAGTGTCGAGTGACTCGATGATTGACCAATCCTACGCTTCGGTGACCTGACCGGTCGACCAATCGGTGCGTGTGTGGGCGGGCCTTATCCTTCTGAACCGAGGTGAGTGGCCGCCATCTTGATTTTCCACGATTTTTCCCCCCACACTTTCTGTGTGTTAGGGAACTAAGGTAAATATTTCAATTATGTGTTAGGCAATTAATTAACAATTTATTTGAGTTTTATATTGTGTTTAGCAACCCCCCCCCTCCTCCTCACCCTCGCGCAGGGTGGACTCGGGGCCTGAAGCTGAAAAAATTTCTCTCTCTCTCTCTCTCTTTCTTCCCTCTCTCTCTCTCCTCCTCTTCCCTCTCTCTCCTTCTCCTCTTCCCTCTCTCTCTCTCTCTACTTCCCCCTCTCAGGTGTCGCGGACGGAGCGCGGGCGCGCCGCCCGAAGTTTCCCGCTCGCTAACGGCCTTGCCGGCTCCCGCGGGCCGCTTGCACTGACCGCGCATGTGCCGCCCGCACTCACCGCGCATGCGCCGCCCGCACTCACCGCGCATGCGCCGCCCACACTCACTCACCGCGCATGCGCCGCTTGCCCGCCCGCCCGCCCGCAGCGGCCGTCCATCAGCCGCGCGATACGCGGGGGACCTCAGCAACGGCACCGGACCTCAGGCGCTAGGCAGGGGGAGGGGTCGGAGAGAGGGACAGAGGGGAGTGGGGGAGGGGTGGGGGGGAGAGGGAGACAGGGGAGGGGAGGGAGGGAGAGAGGGGAGGGAGGGATAGGACAGGGAGAGGACGTGACAGGGAGAGGGGGACACACAGGGGCAGGGAGACCAAACGCCCCAAAATTGCCCTCGCGCCCCAAAATTGCCCTCGCAACGCGGGGCTCCCCAGCTAGTCTATATATATAAAGCGGCTCTTCTGTCTGTCTGTCTGGCTGTCTGTCCGCCTGGTCTCTATACGTTTGGAAGTTACAGAGCGTACCGACGCGCGCGTCGCCTCAAAAGAAAGCTTGCGATTCCGGACCGGTCATAGGCGTATTTACGTTTTGGCCGGACAAAAATCCCGCCCGCGGTATCCCAAAAACGTTCAGCGTTCCGCTCATTAGCATCCCATTAGCGACCGTGTGACGTCGAGGTCTTCCTACAGTTGAGTGTCGAGTGACTCGACGATTGACCAATCCTACGCTTCGGTGACCTGACCGGTCGACCAATCGGTGCGTGTGTGGGCTGGCCTTATCCTTCTGAACCGAGGTGAGTGGCCGCCATCTTGATTTTTCACGATTTTTTCCCCCACACTTTCTGTGTGTTAGGGAACTAAGGTAAATATTTGAATTATGTGTTAGGGAATTAATGAACAATTTATTTCAGTTTTATATTGTGTTTAGCAACCCCCCCAATCCTCCTCACCCTCGCGCAGGGGGGACTCGGTGCTGGTCTCCAGGCCCGCTGCAGGCAGGCCTGAAGCTCCAAAAATGTCTCTATCTCTCTCTCTTCCCTTTCTCTCTCTCCTTCTCCACTTCCCTCTCTCTCCTTCTCCTCTTCCCTCTCTCTCCTTCTCCTCTTCCCTCTCTGTCTCTCTCTACTTCCCCCTCTCAGGTTTGACGGTGTCGGGGCCCGAAGTGAGCCGCTCTAACGGCCGCCAGCCCGCGGGGTTTCCCTGCCTATTCCACGCTCTAACGGCCGCCAGCCCGCGGGGTTTCCCTGCCTACTCCCCGCGGGCCGCCTCGCGCCGCTGGCACTGACCGCGCATGCGCCGCCCGCCCGCGAGAGCCCGCTCTGGGTTTTTTTTTAAACGGCCACCACGCATGCGCACGGCCGTTGCGCAGCCGCCTTGACGCCGGCACGCATGCGCACGGCCCCCGTGACGCCAGCACACAGCCTCGTGAGATCGCGGGGGGCGGGAGAGAGCCTCGGGAAATCGCGGGGGGCGGGGGGGGGGAGAGAGCCTCGGGAAATCGCGGGGGGCGGGGGGGGGGGAGAGAGCCTCGGGAAATCGCGGGGGCGGGGGGGGGGGGAGAGAGCCTCGGGAAATCGCGGGGGGGAGAGCCTCGGGAAATCGCGGGGGGGGAGAGCCTTGGGAAATGGCGGTGGGGGGAGAGAGCCTCGGGAAATCGCGGGGGGGAGAGCCTCGGGAAATGGCGGTGGGGGGAGAGAGCCTCGGGAAATCGCGGGGGGGGGAGAGCCTCGGGAAATGGCGGTGGGGGGAGAGAGCCTCGGGAAATCGCGTGGGGGAGAGCCTCGGGAAATGGCGGTGGGGGGAGAGAGCCTCGGGAAATCGCGTGGGGGAGAGCCTCGGGAAATCGCGGGGGGGAGAGCCTCGGGAAATCGCGGGGGGGAGAGCCTCGGGAAATCGCGTGGGGGAGAGCCTCGGGAAATCGCGTGGGGGAGAGCCTCGGGAAATCGCGGGGGGGAGAGCCTCGGGAAATCGCGGGGGGGAGAGCCTCGGGAAATCGCGGGGGGGAGAGCCTCGGGAAATCGCGGGGGGGAGAGCCTCGGGAAATCGCGGGGGGGGGAGAGCCTCGGGAAATCGCGGGGGGGAGAGCCTCGGGAAATCGCGGGGGGGGAGAGCCTCGGGAAATCGCGGGGGGGAGAGCCTCGGGAAATCGCGGGGGAGAGAGCCTCGGGAAATCGCGGGGGGGGAGAGCCTCGGAAATCGCGGGGGGGAGAGCCTCGGGAAATCGCGGGGGGGGAGAGCCTCGGGAAATCGCGGGGGGGAGAGCCTCGGGAAATCGCGGGGGGGAGAGCCTCGGGAAATCGCGGGGGGGGGAGAGCCTCGGGAAATCGCGGGGGGGAGAGCCTCGGGAAATCGCGGGGGAGAGAGCCTCGGGAAATCGCGGGGGGGGGAGAGCCTCGGGAAATCGCAAGGGGAGAGCCTCGGAAATCGCGGGGGGGGAGAGCCTCGGGAAATCGCGGGGGAGAGCCTCGGGAAATCGCGGGGAGAGAGCCTCGGGAAATCGCGGGGGGGGAGAGCCTCGGGAAATCGCGGGGGGGAGAGCCTCGGGAAATCGCGGGGGGGAGAGCCTCGGAAATCGCAGGGGAGAGCCTCGGGAAATCGCGGGGGGGAGAGCCTCGGGAAATCGCGGGGGGGGAGAGAGCCTCGGGAAATCGCGGGGGGGGAGAGCCTCGGAAATCGCGGGGGGGGAGAGCCTCGGGAAATCGCGGGGGGGGAGAGCCTCGGGAAATCGCGGGGGGGGAGAGCCTCGGAAATCGCGGGGGGGAGAGCCTCGGGAAATCGCGGGGGGGAGAGCCTCGGGAAATCGCGGGGGGGAGAGCCTCGGGAAATCGCGGGGGGGGAGAGCCTCGGGAAATCGCGGGGGGGGAGGAGCCTCGGGGAAATCGCGGGGGGGGAGAGCCTCGGGAAATCGCGGGGGGGAGAGCCTCGGGAAATCGCGGGGGGGGGGAGAGCCTCGGGAAATCGCGGGGGGGGAGAGCCTCGGGAAATCGCGGGGGGGAGAGC